>NC_041407.2:53525673-53728173 GCF_900747795.2 Erpetoichthys calabaricus
CCAGGTAACGCTTATGGTTGGCCAGCAAGTCAGGTAACATCAGCCACAGTACCTTCAGTTGTGAGAAGCAGATCATAGAATGGATGAAAATAGTTTACTGTCAAATAATGCAAAGAGTACGCGACACCTGTTTCCCCCTTATTCTTGGCTCATCAGGCGTACACACTCACTGCACTCGCTTACGGTAATCGAACGTCGGACGTCAGCGCAAGAGGGGCTTCGCAGCGGTGAAGTATTGCTTTTAAATTTTAATTAAGAAGAAAAGAAAACCTTTTTAAATTAAGTCTTAAAAAGAGGTGTAAAGATATTGACAATAAGCTACGCAAACCCACCAAGACATGCAATCGTTTAAATCAAGGCGCAAGTCGAAAAACACCATCCCATAATATTAGTTAACGATTAACACTTTTCTATATGTATTGTAAGCATACAATACAACTGATAATATGTTGCGCTTATTTATCTGGTGTACTGACATTTTTGCGCGTTTAACGTCTGAAATCTAACGTGGTTTGTGCCCTTCAGAATGAAAAGAGTTTGCATTTACCTTTTTAATAAAAGGCGAGCTTTTAAGCCTGAGAAATCACCCTGTAAATGCACACTTTTAATTGCACATGTGTTAATATGTATGCTTACATAGTATTTAACACTAGAATTACCAGAGCCTACGAAAAAACTCGTATATCCGGCCCACCTTAAATCGCTTCTTAAATCCGGTCACACCTCTCCGCCAGCACCCTTTGTCCTCTAAATGTGCTGATAAAAGACAAGCTGCCAGCAGCCGGCTATTCCATCCCCCCACCGACTTAGAACGTGAGCGAAGTTTTCCCAGCTCACGCCTTGATTGATTATGTGGGAGTGAAGTGGAGTTTTACAGTGGAAATAAGAGATCATTATTCTAAAGTAATCTGTGTAAACACATTGTTAAAACAGAAACTTTTTCATATTTTAGTAATATATGTTACAAAATGTAGTAGGCATAAACTATAGAATATATAAAGCCCGAGTTCCAAAGATCAAATAAACACTTTCACAAAAGCTTCAAGATTGAATCAACAGCTTCCGTGGCGTAGCGTGCTAAGATTTGCCTCTTAGCACAGAGCAGCTTTTCCTTGCCTCACAGACCTGAGTTTGATTCCCCGCTGGGGATGAAGTGTTGCTTTTTTTTTTCTTTTCTTTTAAACCTCAAACGGACATAAAATTTATACATTGGTATGCACTGTCAGTTACTGAGATCGTTATATTTTCATGTGGGATGCTCCTTTTCAAATATTTTTTTAACAATTGAGACTGCAATTAACAGGAACAACTGTCCTTATAACTTATTTTTAAGATCCATAACACACAGACAGACAGAGCACTGCGTAATAGAGAGACAGACAGGCAGAGAAGTCACTAGATATATAAATAAACAGGGAAGCCATGTGTACTGAAAGAAAAAAAGAACAACATGTGCGTTGTCCCTGACTCTCTAAGTAAGATCGGGGGAGGGGTGATGTTAGAGCGCCTGCGCTTATTCAGTGCAGCTGGGACAGCGCACATGTTGTTCTTTTTTTCTTTCAGTACACGTGGCTTCCCTGTTTATTTATATATCTAGTGACTTCTCTGCCTGTCTGTCTCTCTATTACGCAGTGCTCTGTCTGTCTGTGTGTTATGGATCTTAAAAATAAGTTATAAGGACAGTTCCATCCATCCATTATCCAACCCGCTGAATCCGAACACAGGGTCACGGGGGTCTGCTGGAGCCAATCCCAGCCAACACAGGGCACAAGGCAGGGAACCAATCCTGGGCAGGGTGCCAACCCACCGCAGGACACTATAAGGACAGTTGTTCCTGTTAATTGCAGTCTCAATTGTTAAAAAAATATTTGAAAAGGAGCATCCCACATGAAAATATAACGATCTCAGTAACTGACTGTGCATACCAATGTATAAATTTTATGTCCGTTTGAGGTTTAAAAGAAAAGAAAAAAAAAGCAACACTTCATCCCCAGCGGGGAATCGAACTCAGGTCTGTGAGGCAAGGAAAAGCTGCTCTGCACTAAGAGGCAAATCTTAACACGCTACACCACAGAAGCTGTTGAATCACTCTTGAAGCTTTTGTGAAAGTGTTTATTTGATCTTTGGAACTCCGTCTTTATATATTCTATAGTTTATGCCTACTACATTTTGTAACATTTATTACTAATATATGAAAAAGTTTCTGTTTTAACAATGTGTTTACACAGATTACTTTAGAATAATGATCTCTTATTTCCACTGTAAAACTCCACTTCACTCCCACATAATCAATCAAGGCGTGAGCTGGGAAAACTTCGCTCACATTCTAAGTCGGTGGGGGGATGGAATAGCCGGCTGCTGGCAGCTTGTCTTTTATCAGCACATTTAGAGGACAAAGGATGCTGGCGGAGAGGTGTGAACGGATTTAAGAAGCGATTTAAGGTGGGCCGGATATACGAGTTTTTTCGTAGGCTCTGGTAATTCTAGTGTTAAAGACACTCAACAAGTACACAGTATTAAAAGACAGTCAACAATTAACGTCATTTACCTTCGTTCCCGCGTTTGACTTGTGCTGTAAATCTCTTCCTCGTTTTCAGTTCACGTGATTATGTAGGAGGCGTAATACGTGATGACGCGATACGTGACTCCGCCTCCTCCATTAGAGTATATGGATAAAAAACAGGTTTCAGTTATGACCATTACACGTAGAATTTCGAAATGAAACCTGCCTAACTTTTGTAAGTAAGCTGTAAGGAATGAGCCTGCCAAATTTCAGCCTTCTACCTACACGGGAAGTTGGAGAATTAGTGATGAGTGAGTCAGTCAAACAGGTTCCAGTTATGACCATTACGCGTAGAATTTCAAAATGAAACCTGCCTAACTTTTGTAAGTAAGCTGTAAGGAATGAGCCTGCCAAATTTCAGACTTCTACCTACACGGGAAGTTGGAGAATTAGTGATGAGTGAGTCAGTCAGTCAGTCAGTCAGTGAGTCAGTGAGGGCTTTGCCTTTTATTAGTATAGATATATATGGTTTTGGCAGCCAAGCGCTTTTTTTCCAACCTAGAAGACTTCTCTTGAAATCCGTTTAATCACCTCGTCGATTGCATGTCTTCCAAGGTAGTTTCAATACCCATTTCCTGCACCGAGTCATCTCCCCTTTTATGAGTGACTGTGTTAGTGGCCGTACTTCGTACAGGTCTTTGAACGCACTGAATACTTGCAACTGGTGTCGCCCATCGGCTACTTTCAACAGGGAATGGAAGCAATTGTCAAGTAACAAAAATTATTTGTAAGTGATTTCGCATTGAAGAAATAGTAAAAACTTGATCACTTGGGTCAATACCTAAAGAAATACACACAGCAAATGCAATTGAGAATACATCAGAATCTGTATGATTTAATTGTTGCTGTGTGTCTTCATAAACTATGGGAGGTTTGTAAGGAAACAAAGCATGAAGGAAACGAAGCTGCTCTTCGGTGAGGTTGAATTTATTATCAGCGCTTAAACTGTCATAGACATGAATTACAGCACCATCATAATAGGTACACACCCAGTGAGTCACTCGTTCAGTAGCTGCAGAAGGTAATATTTGAATATGTTTTGCATTTTGTGGAATGGGCATTATAGGTATGTCAGGAGTCCGCATTAGCAAAACCTCTTGAGGTTGGAAAATTGTATGCACAGCTAAAATTTTGTTGAATTTGCTCATGTGATCTGTTGATAAATAATCATTATTTACCAACTCATTCATTGCAAAATCTGACAGTGGTAAGATCACTCCTTCCATAACACTAAACACAAACACTAAGTAGACACTAACATTAAAAAACGACAACACCGCTGGGAAGAACACTAAATGAGATACAGTAAAAGTCTACTAAACTTCTTTATTATAACTGCTTTATTATAGCAGGTGAGGGGACGCTGGTGCACATTTGTTGTTGCCGCTCCTCCCTGTTAACAACACTTTTCGCAAAATTCGCCTTAATTCTGCACTCTTACACTTGTTTTATTTCGCTTATTGTATGTATAGTTCGTGGATACAGCTGACTCGAATTGCATGGATTTGGCTTAATATTTACAGATTTTATGGACTCCACTTTACTGGGAACAGCTGAGTCTGTGGATCACGGGACGAGACCTACGAACATTTCTTTGTACCTGGCGATCTAGCACCTCGGGATGATCTGTCTCCATGATTATATTCGCTATGCTGATCTGCTCCCGTTTCATCTTACAGTACCCTACGACCGGGAACTTATCTGATGTTCATACTAACCTGGTTTATGGCTTATGGCTCCGGGGCGATCACGCCTGAAATTACCAAGCGTTACTGTTTATGGCTGTGTATTGGAATATCCAAATCCTGCTTCCTCCTCCTGCTGCTTGCTATCGCCGCTCACCTACACTACCACACCCGCCTGTCCTACCAGCTGCGTTGTGCTGTGCTGCTTCTACACTGCAATCAGCTAAGTATCACTCACTATTTTAGCGCTTTGAGTACTGAGAAAAGCACTATATAAATGTAATGAATTATTATTATATATTATTAAACACTAAAGTACAAAAACGAAGTAGAAAGTAACACTAAACCGCAACTCTGCCGGGAACACTGGCACACCGCGTCTACTAAACACTAAGAAACACTAAGTAGAAACACTAAAGGAAAAAATACTATTCAGTCTGTACCGCGTCTACTAAACAGTAAATCAGTAAAGGAGAAAGGACGGCAAGACCGCGTCAGCTGCGGAGCTCAGCTTGGAGCGAAATGAAGTGAATGAAATGAGGTGAATGGGAGGGGAGATGATCATGTGACTCCAACACCCGCCTTAACTCTCCGTCCCTCCACAAACACACAAACACAGTCACACGGATCACAACTCTCCTTTATATATATAGATAAAAGTTTTAGTAGACAGATTTTCTATGGGTGTACATTTTCTCCATTTAAAGAAACTCTCATTGGCTAAAGAGTTATTAAATACAGGGATTTCATTAAGGAAATTTTTACATTGCACAGATTTCTAAAAGCCAAAAACATAATTTGGCAGAGACAACACTCTCTTTTGTGTCATGATGCTAGTAAATGTTGCTTTAAATTTTGTGAACCATTACTGCAGGTCTTTAACTGCTACAATGTGGCCTGGACATCCTTGTTTCATGAGAAATGGATTAAAAATTAGCAAAGGTAAGGGAGACAGAAAGTTGTGTCAAAAAGTATAATGAAAGACGGTACCAGGGTTATTGGTTACCAATGATAACTTCAAATTTATCCCACAGAGCAACCTAACGCTTCCTACGGGACATCCAAAAGAACTCCAGGACTTTGCCCAAGGTTTTTCAGAAACCCCCAGCTGTATTTGTTATCAGTTTTCACGCCTCACCAATTATGACAAAAGCTGAAAAGATCTTATTACATTTGTTAAAGATTCTGTTTAATCTTGTATATATCTGAAAGAATGCTCTCTAGCCCAGTAACTCTGAAGCTAACGTTTTTCTCAGAATGGAAAAAATAAACAGCTTTTGTTGAAAACAAAAAATGCCTACCTCCTAAATAACCTTTACTCCACTTTAAAGCATTGTGCTGCAGGAGTCATGGGAATCTCCATCATTCCCAGTCATACCAAATTATTCTGCAAAAGAATGTCACGTACTCTGTCCTTCAGTTGAAATCTTTGTTGATCTTTGTCATACAAGTAATCCTAAACATTACAGGAAATTTACTAAAGAGAAGAATAAAACTGTGTATTGCAATGGCTAATGTGATTCAGAACTTTAAGACTGAAATGTTACTGATACAACACCAGACCTTCTTTTTTTACTTTATTCAGATGATTTTTAGTTTATTCAGGTGAGGGGTTTAACATATGTTCATGATATTGTAGAAAAAACAGAAGGAGGCAAGGGGATAGATGGCCTAGGTCATCAAAACTGTGACTGTGTCTGTTGTAAATGACCATCGACCTCCTCAGACGTTTATGTCCCAGAATGCTGTTAACAGCAGATTTTTTTCACTCTTCAACACTGTCAACTAGCCTTATCTCAGTTCTTATGCTTGCAGGTCTTTATATTGGCATATTTTTATTTATCTTTAACAAAGCACTCATTTCTGTTTAATTTACTTTATTTACATGTTTTTGTGTGAGATTTTCCCTTACTACTGTTATGTTACAGTTGTGCTTGTGCTTTGAACCAGTATTCAGTGACGAGTGCTATACAAGAATCAACTAAATTGAGTAATACAAAGTCCATATCTCAATCAAATTGAAATTTTGTTGCAAAATCTTTCATGCGAGACATCTAAAAAATCTGCAGCACTCAAAAATGTTTTTAAGGAAAAATGGGCAAACATTATTCGAAGCAGATGTGAGAGACATACAGGAAATGTTTGGTTGTTGTCATAGCTGGATGTGCCACTTTATTATTTTTACACACAATGACCTTTAAGCATTTGTTAAATAAACATGTTTTATTCATTAAATACTGGAAAGGTATGTATTTTGCATGTATGCTTTTTGACTATCAATTAAATATTTGAATTTGGAAATTTTAGGTTATTCATTCAAGATACAAAAGTTTAATTTAAAACATTCAAGCAGATCTTTATAGTGTATATTTTGTTTGTTTCCTTGTAATGATACCCACCACCATAATCATCTACTATACAGCTTAACCTTTTGAACCAATTCTTAGTCAAAGTATATTTTAATTATTCTTCTTCACTTTACATGACTCATTTGAATCATGTGCTTTTTAAATTAAATGCACTATCATACATCTTGAAAATACATTTTAAAATCTAGCATACTTTAATGAACAGAGTGGGCTAAGGAGATGTTTCATCGAAATTAAAGTAGTCAGCACAGGGAATTTCTCTTTTGATTGCCTTTTTAATATATTTCCCTGTGATAAACTAACATCATCTCTGGGGTTGGTTTCTGTGTTCCACTCTATACAGCTCCCTTTAATGTGTAATCCACAGTTCGAATTCAGAATCATTACTTACAACTGGAGTGCACATTGAAATCTCAAGATGTTGTCCTACTTAAGATTTCAAATAAAAAATAACACCAGGAGGTTGAGCTTTTACTTACAGGGCCCGGAAACTGTGGAATTATCTGCATGCTAAGATAAGAGGTGCCCCTTCAGTCTTAGCTTTTAAAATCTGGCTGACGACTCACCACTTTAGTCTAGCATACCCTGACTAAAGCTGCTGATTACTGCATTTCTGTGTGCTAGTCATTTGCACAAACATATAAGTAATACAATATTCTATTCTGTTTCTCTTCACTTGGTGCCACTGTTCTACAGCCAGGCTGCTCTCCTGTGTGTCAAAAAGTCAACTTACACAAAGGAGTCTTGGAATCATCCGATGGAAAGATTCTCTCATTAGAATGGACAGCCAGCACAGACTCCACTATAAAAAAGGCGGGGTAGGCAGACATATGGCGAAAGTCTCAAGGGCTGAAACCTTGTTTTTGACATTCGCGTTTACAATTTTATTCTCCTCTGTTGTCAACTCTCCATAGTTCATCATTTAATTAACAGACAAATATTGTTGGTTTCTATTTATGTTAAATTCCTTTTTACCTTGTTCTCTATATGTCTTAACAAATCTGTATTAATCTGTACATAAATTCTGTATTTAGTAATTAGTATAATCTGTACTTGTATTTTAACTGAGAATTGTTTCCATCAGTCTGCATTTCCATTCAGTGGAAAGTGCTATACAAAAAATAAGTTGCATTGTAAGTTGAAAATAGATAAGTATGTGACATTAGGAGGAAAAATCAACCTTTAAAAGGTAAATTGAAGAAACAATGTATAATTGTATACCACAGGAATTACCACTCAGCTATGAATGAAGCTGGTGCAAAGCATGAAAGAAGCCATGAGAGCACTTCTCTGCAACCGGCAGTGGTGTTGGAAGGTGCCCAAGAAAGGGGCCACAGTACAATAAATAATGCCTAAGTCTTTTACTGGCCCCTTGGTTATTACATTGTATATCTGTATTCCTACTATGGTACATCTACTTCTGATAACAGAGTCTAGAACTTTTCTCTACAGTAAATAAGCTAACTAAATTGTTAAACACAACAAACCATCATTACCTCTTTAATGAACGCTGCTTTACATTTTTGGAATTTTTCAGCTTCAGAATTACAGCAGTTCAGTAGCAGTTGTCTTTTGCATTCCAATGTTGTGGGTCCATCAGCAACTATTCAGTCTACCAACTGAAAGCCAAATCTCTTAACTTATAAGAAAGTCAAACTCCTCTAACTGCCAATTGTACCCTATAGCCACGAGTCTGTTCAAAGCCTGTCTGCTGTTTATTACCCCCCAGATAACATCAACAATTATGGCCTCTTGCATTACTGCCACATTATCCTTATCGCTAATGACTCATTCTATTACTCCTATCTTTAAAAAATGGTTTGGGTCCAGATGCCTTTAGTCACTTCCAGCCTATATACAGCCTCCCTTTCATCTTTAAAATTCTTGAGAGGGTAGTTGCATCTCAAGTCCAGACTCGCCTTCCTAAGAACCATTCCAATCCAAAACATAGTATAAAAACTGTGCTGGGGAAAGTCAATATTGACCTCCTTCGTTCAGGTGACACTGGATTATTATCCATCATCTGTCCTCTTTGACCTCGGTGTAGCCTTCAACACCATATCACACCAGTTATTTCTTGAACACCTGCCCAACATTGGTGTCTAACGTGCTGCTTATCACTGGCTCTCTTCCTATCATAAAGAATGATGGCATTGTCTCCAAATCAAAACCATCTGTTCTGACAGTTCTACAATCACACAGAGATTTCCACGGGGTTTTATACTGGGGGCACGCCTGCTCATCATTTATTTTCTCTCCCTCGGTAATATTTTCCATCATCACTGTACTCAGTTCCATCGCTATGATGATGATACTCAGTTCCATATCCATCCCTCCACCAAACCTACATCCACTCTACATCTGACTTCCAGGACATAAGGATGGAAAGACAAATAATTTGCTCAAGCACAACGGTAGTAAAAAATGAAATTACTGATCACAGGCATTAAATCAAAACTTGCTAAATACAACAGTTTCCCTCTCTTTGATGATTGCACCATACCCATTTCTATTCAGGTAAAGTGCAACAGTGTAATCCTTTCCTTTGTCCCACATATAATGTCTCCTGGAATGCCTTCTACCAAATTCGGAATATTGCCAGAATTTGTGCTGCCTTGACAAGACATAGTACTGAAGTATTTGTCAAATGCCTTAGTTACTTCTACTGTAGTGGTATTTTTTCTGGCATCCCAATCTCCTACATAGATTACAACTTATTGAACACTCTGCTGCCAGGATCATCATGCACACCAAGCTAGCTGAACATTTTACACTTCAGCTTATTCGGCTCCCCTGGGTCCCTGTCACATTTCGGAATTTCAAAATTCTTCTCCTCACATTTAAAGATTTACATAACCTGGGCCCAGATACATTACTGACCTTCTTTACCCTTCTACTCCTGTTCGTTCCATGTGATCCTCATCTGCAGGTTTAATAACTGAAACAAGCTAGCTATAAACTTCAGTACTATGGGTGCTGGGGCATTTTCTGTTGCTATACCAAAACTCTGGAACAATTTACCCTCCGACATCTGAAATGTGGACTGTAAACTTTAAAACGGCTTTAAAAACTCACTTATTTTGATAGGCGTTTGCAATGTGAGCAAATTGTTTTTGATATTTACTACCTACTATTGTCTATTATTTTTTAGACCATGCTGATTTCACTGTTGATTAATGTTTTTTAATATTTACTGTTGTTTTATTACCGTGGATTATACTATTGGTCTGTTTTAACCTGTGAGGTGACTTAAAGCATCATGAAGTACACCTTAAATAAAACATATTATTACTATTAGAAAGCATCTGCGCTGTTTAGTGTAGTATTGTTGCAATTCTTGTTGACCATATTGTTGCTGTTTTTGATGCTGAGGAGGTTGTAGGCATTCTATAACTTGTTGAAAACACTCAGTAGGGTCACTCACCACTAGACAACTTATTTGGAGACATTTATTTGTATATGGGAAAGACAGAAATCAAAGCATGACAATAAGACAGCCATGGAATTATTTGTACAAGATAACTAATTCTATAGCAATAGATGGTGGTCATCTGTGAACCGGGCCGGATTAAGACCTTTAGAGGGCCTAAGCACTTAAAAGATTTTAGTGCCCCCATGCATAGCTAAGCACCACATGCATGTAAAGTAATAAAGGGAATCTGTGTGCGTACATTCAAAACACATGACATTAAAAATATTTGTTTTGTTTCCATATGAAATTATCATACAACATATGTACGATAACGGTATGCTATGTATTATTGTACAAGCCATAAAATTATTGTACATTTACAATAATTTAAAATAATTATCATACATCTGGCATTGCTCACTCTCAGTGGATGACTAAACGAGACAGCAGACATAACCGAGACAAGAACGATCACATGAGCCTTGGTGGACCATGCGGCAGATACCAGATTTTGTTGTATTCCCAAGATTAATATATATCATTATATTATTACTCGGGCGGCACTGTGGCGCAGTGGGGAGCGCTGCTGCCTCGCAGTTGGGAGACCTGGGGACCTGGGTTCGCTTCCTGGGTCCTCACTGCGTGGAGTTTGCATGTTCTCCCCGTGTCTGCGTGGGTTTCCTCCGGGCGCTCCGGTTTCCTCCCACAGTCCAAAGACATGCAGGTTAGGTGGATTGGCGATTCTAAATTGGCCCTAGTTTGTGTGTGTCCTGCGGTGGGTTGGCACCCTGCCTGGGATTGGTTCCTGCCTTGTGCCCTGTGTTGGCTGGGATTGGCTCCAGCAGACCCCCGTGACCCTGTGTTCGGATTCAGCGGGTTGGAAAATGGATGGATTGTATATATAATATATGTATTTTTTTCATTTAGTGTGGAAGCCCCATTTTGTGGAACCTTATTCAGCTGCACCTTTTGCAGTTTGATACCATATGGTCCACGGTAAATCCGACAATGGAAAATTTCTGTGGTGCTCCCCTTCCGTTGATGCCCTAAGCATGTGCTTATTTTGTTTAATGGTTAATTCAGCTGTCTATGAAACAACAACTACAACAATCTATTTCTTGTATAGCCCAAAATCACACAAGGAATGCCTCAATGGGCTTTAACAGACCCTGTTTTTAACAACCCCCCAGACTTAACTTCTTAAGAAGATGAGAAAAAACTCCAAAAAGAAGAGCTCTTGTAGGGAAAAAAATGGAAGAAATCTTGGGAAAGGCAATTTAGACAGAGATCCCCTTCCAGGTTGGTTGGGTGTGCGGTGGGTGTTAAAAAATGGGGTAAATACAATAAACAAAACAGAACACAAGTAATCCAAACAGATGAATGATATCATTGAAAATGATGTAAAGGCTAGTGAAGTCTGTTGTGTACAAATACATAATACGATTATAAACCATAAGATTCTGAAAACCAATTCTGAATCATGAGTTTCTGTAACCTTTTTCCAGCAAGGCAAAAAACCAACCATGAACTCGGTACTAGTAAATCACAGGGTCCACTTTGCATTCACCCACACTCAAACTAGACCAAAGTACAATCACCCATTAACTGCATTTTAGGGAAGCTAATGGTAAACTGGAAAGCAAAGAAAAACGTACCACATTGGCAATACAAATATAGTAGAGCATTCTGGATCTGTGAGGTGTCAAGAACAAACACTGTGCAACAGTAACAAAATACAATACTGTTTCCAAATTAAAAGGTGTGAATCTATTACTAGCATTTACCATTCTTAGGAAGTAAAAGTTTTACATTAAACTATTATTGAAAATCTGAACTGTAGGTAAACACAATTGAAATAATTAATCCAGAAAGCTTGCAGTTCTGAATCAACCCGGTTTTAGATTAGAATGCAACAGCATGAGGTACTGTTGATGAAATAGCTGCAGCATATATTTAACTGCCCAAACTATGCAACAAAAAAAAAAAGCTTGCTTTTCTAAAACTAAAATTTTTCCATTTTTAAAACATCTTTTCTACTGCTGTTACAGTCTGATATGCCAATATCTATTGTGTGATGTTTGTTTCCCTCTCATGTATTGTACTGGACCTCAGCCAGACCTCTGATTTCTATAATCCAAGAAATGCCCTGTATGTGACTGGATGGCTGACAGCTGTGATGGGACTTGTAAATCTATACAGTGTATGAATCCAGGGCGCAAGATGCCCTTCGTCATCTTACATTACTGGCAAGTCCAGAGTATTTGTAAGTTAAGACACAGGCACACAGTTCTTAACTGCAGAGGGGCTGTTCTTCTGGGAAATGTACTGCTGTGATGTTTTAGGCATTCAAAAGATCATGCAATGCATTTCTGTGGCTTCGATCAGTCAACCCAGGAAAGGTTGGGAGTGGTGGTGGGGGGGGGTGGATTAGGGTCAGGAGGAATTGACTAAGCACTGAAACAGTCCAGGCATCTGCAACATAAGAGTTCAAGCTTAGTTATCTCAGGAGAGAAAACACGAGAGATGTTCCCTCTCTCTCTCTCTCTCTCTCTCTCTCTCTCTCGCTCTCTCTTGCTCTCTCTCTCTCTCTCTCTTTCTCTCAGGCATTTGAGTGGAAAAGGAAAACAAGAAGAAACAAGGCTTCTTCCTGCAGGAGCTACACAGGGCATAGCTCTGGGAAACACAGGAAGCAATCCAGTGCATTATCCACTCAATCCAGGCTCAGGACTAAATTCTTGGCAGCCACTCGACATCAAGCTGTCATAAAACACATGTCAGCACAGTGGTAGTGCAAGACTTAAAGAACTTAGAAAGCAGAAACAGACCAGGGCAAGAGCACAGAGACTCAGTGAGACAACTCTGTCAAGAAGTTTAGCAGTATTTCAATTGTATTTCACTTTTCTCTTGTGAATTAGGCCTTTATCACCTGCACAATGGTGAGACTTATATTTCTTTTTGTCAGCTGGTTAATTGGGATGAGTAATCCATGGACAACTGCATCAGTAGCCGAGCGACGCCACCATCGCCTGCAACACGGGCCCTGCAGCTTCACTTTCCTTCTGCCTGAGGTGGACCACTGTCGGAGTGGTCACAGTTATCATGTGAGCAACTCACTGCAGCAAGACTCACCTCCACCTGCAACAGCAGAAGAGCAATGGCCAAAAAAACGACTTGAAGCACTTGAAAGTGTGTTGGAGAATAACACTCAGTGGCTGCAAAAGGTATGAGAAGTTTTCTTTGCTAAGTTTTTTTTCAAGAGGATGTCACATAAGACAAATCAAAGTTATTGGCTTCTGGGAGGTGCAGCATATTAGAGCTCATCAAGTGCTGTCAGCCCAATTGGAAGAGAAGCCATCTGGTTATATACCTGAGACAAGGTAGCCTTCTTATGCATGGGACGGCAAGATTATGTAATTAATAGAGTTGATGAATTGCACCAGTTACCAGGGAACAGTTTTGCTTTAATAGATTTTAAAATGAGTGTAGCAGTCACAAATTAATCCAAAGAAAAAATTCTCATGAGAAAGTTTCTGCTTTGGTTTTATAAATAAACTTCTGACTTAAATATAATATAGGCAGTTGCTTCTCTCCCTTTGTTATTATAACAACAGTGAAATGAGCGTGGGGGCTTCTGAAATCACACTTTGACTCCTACCGTTTAATTTTACTCCCTTTCAAAGGAGGCTCAAAAAGCCTTTTACTGCATTTACATTTTTATATAATGAATGGAGTACAGTAAATTTTAAAACAGAGGAAGTTGCAATCTCCAAAATAACTATTTTGCTTAACTGATTTGTATACTGCAACATGCAGACCCATGTTGGACATTTCTAATAGGTTTTAATTGGCCATTATCACAGTCTCAGATGTTGAGAATACAAATAATGGATTCCACATGAATGGGGACACTGCTGGAAGTTCTAGAAGCCCTCCACTGACTGCAAAATCAAAAAAGCTTCTTTAAATTGAAATGGTGCAGTTTACAAATTATTGTATGATTCCAAAATGAGCTTTGGACAAATGAATGGCACTTTGAGACTGACAAGAAAGAAAGAAAGAAAGAAAGAAAGAAAGAAAGAAAGAAAGAAAGAAAGAAAGAAAGAAAGAAAGAAAGAGAAAAATAGTTGAATTGAGGTACATTCTTTATGTCTCTTGTGTGCATTCCGGTCCACTGGAGAATGCTAAGGCTCAATTTCATATAACAGCTTACTTACAAATTAGAATATTTATTACAAACAATATTGGTAAGTATACATTCAACACATTGGTAAAAAACAGTTTTTAGCTTTGTGTCCTTATTGTTCTTTCTGCCAATTCCACAAAAATACTTCTTTCTACTTGCACATACTATAAAGATTCCAATACACAACTGAATTTTTTGCTCTGGTTAACAAAATAACGCTGGTCTCTTGCTTTCACACAGCCTGCTTCATATCACCAAATTTCTAAATACTGTGTATATAAAACAACTAGTGACTGTGTGCATGTTTGTGAATTCAGGGTTCGGTGGGTACAGAAATGAGTCGTTTAACTAAAAGAGAGGTCAGACTATCAAAAATCACTGAATCACTACCAAATAAGGTTTACAAGGTATGAAAATGAGCAAAACAATAAAAAAGAGAGTAGAAAAATATTCCTAAAAAGTGAAATTACATAAGTGGTATCACAAAAAATGAAGGTAAATAATTTCTAAAAAAGGAAAAATGGATAAAACTGAGATGTGAAATTTTAAAATAATGAGCAAATATAAATTAATATTTTTGGATTACTGTGTATAGGAGGTTTTATCTTTGGGAGATAAGAATCTAAAAACCCAGACAGTTAAGACACTCCAGAAGTAAATTGTTAACATTTCACAGGATTAACTGTTAAGATGCTCAAATATGTTTCACTGCAGTAGACTGAATGAAGCAAGAACACCTGCTAGGAGCACCAGTGGGTGTTCCGCTTAAGTTATTCACCAGTCCACATTATTTTATGCTACCAGATGTAGTAGTGGTTGACAGGGGGAAGCCAATACATGCACTTGATTCTATTCAGTACCACAAGTATGTGTTATAGGACTTTGTTTTATATCGGTGGCTTTGTGTGGGAGGGCAGTTGCTATGAACAGAAAGAATATAGTTGTCATGAGGTGTAGGAACTTTAGGTTAAGTAGTGGTATTAAGGATGTAGTGTTGACCAGGCAAAGAAAGGGGGGAGTAAGGGATTAGGGTTTTACCCAATACAGTGTTAAGCAATATGGTGTGATGAAGCAAACGTTGCTGTATTGAGGCATAGGCCCTAAGGTTTGATGAATCAGACTTCGAGCAGGACATGAGCTTTTGAGAAATTCAAATAAAGCATTATGAAGTAGGGAGTGATGAAATAAGGTGTTAGATTAAAGACAAATTCTGGACTATATCTGGCAATTAACGTTCATAGAAGTCAATGTGGAACAAAGGTTGGTGTCAGAAAACATTATATGACTTAATTTGTACAGTATGAAACCTTTATGTGAAAAATTTATTGTAAAAAACAAATTGGAGCATACAGTATTGCTCAAAGAGACAGATGTCATGTTACAAGAGTATTGTCCATATCTTAGTTTTAGAGTAATTTATAACAAACATGTACATGCTCTACATGACACATCAGGCATAAAATGGATGTACATAAGCAACAAATGATCTGTAGCCACATAAAACCCCTTAATAGTGACAATGTCATATTCCATAGTTTCTCTTATCCCCAAATTAAAAAAATCAAAATAAAAACCTAATTACAAATAGTGCATATCCTTTAAAACATTGTTACACAGCATTGTTTTAGATTGATAGAAACCAGGGACCGCATTATAGAATAGAGTCCCATCTTTCATTCTAAGCCGCAGTCACATTCATCAAAATCCAGTTGCAATTTTGTGGATTTTCAACCTCTGGACAAAAGTAATAGGAAAGAGACAGCAGCAGATTAAACAGATTCTTTTACCTGAATGCACAGACAAGGGATACAATAGGTACATACACCATGATCAGACCGCAGCTTTTCAACCATTTAGTATACTGCAAGTGTAGTTCATTTCTAATCCAGTAGTTATACTAAAGTGCAACAGATTCTCCTTCTATTCTTCTTCTATTCTGTAGTGGCTGCTGAGGCCTGTAGATGTACTGTATTATGGGGCACATACATTATATTTCAAAGATCTTGCATGTATGAAGATGAACGTTGTGACACCTTATTATGAAAAGAATCAATACAGTGAATCCCAGCTGTTTAACAAGAACATGGGGATACAGAGTGCAACTTGTTAAGGGTAGATTTGATAAACTAGTGAGTTTTTCTTTACACACAAGACCATAGACACATTGAATCAGTTACCAAGTAGTGTGGTAGACAGTAGGACTTTGGGAACCTTAAAAACTAAAAGTTATTTTTGAGAAATTAGATGAATAGCATTAGTTAGTTTTATTGGAATGAAAAGTCTGTACTGTTTTAATATTCTAATATACTGTACATTCTGACCATCCATTTTCCAGACATAAACACACAGGAATTAAAATTCTAAAAACCAACAATTTTTGAGCGACTTAGCAATGAATATCTGTATGTAACACAACAAACTATCATACACATGATTATTTACTGTATTGCATATTTAATGTTAAATATCAAAAAATGAACTGAAGTGATATAACAAAGTTTTTTAGAAAAATATTATTTCTACTCAGAATTTTACTGATTATTCAAAATGTTTCTCTTCTGAACTGTTCTGTCTTCCTTAAGTTATAAACTCTATCAACATTAACTGTGTCCAGAATTTAAAATGATGCTTGGCATTAAATAAAATTCTAGATTTTGTTTTTATATTGTTCATTAGACAAAATCCTCTTTTACATTCAGCACTCCAGGTCTAGAATGTACCACAAATGTCCAAAAGTGAAAATAACCCTTTAAAGTGATCCTGTTTTTAGTAAATGTAACCATATCTGAAAACCTTGGATGGTTTGCCTGACTACTACAGGGCATTTCTACTCACACAAGAGCAATTTAGGTTTTACAGATAACATAACATGAATGTCAAACATGGAGAGAATATGCAGATTCCACACAAATATTTACTGGGTCAGAAATTTAATACAGGTTGCTGGAGTTGTGGGACAGAAGTGCTAAACACTGTTCCATGAAAAAGTCTTATAAAAAATAAGATTAATGTTATTAAAATATTGGCCAAAACACTTGAATAATGTTATTGGAACAAGAAGTCTTGTTATGTTAAATATGTGTTTATTTAAGCATTACACTGTGTATACAGTATGTTTGGACGTGTATAATAACTTAAACTTCTACTCTGCTTTTTTGGGCACTCACAAATGTTTTTTTTCAGGATATTCAAAATTATAACCCTCTTTGTTTTCATTTTAACTCAGAAAAAACACCAATATGTCTGAAGATAGCCTGAGGGATTTAAATAATTATCTTGGAATTAAAAATTTCTAGACGGGTCCTAAAATCTAGAAATCTAATTTAATCCCCGCAAGTACTTAGAATGCAAAAAAAAAAAAAAAGACTCATTTAGTATATTAGGTAGAAGGATAAACTGTGCCCAGCATACAGTTAGCTCATACCGTTTATGCTTGCAATCCTTTTGATCATAATAATGTGAAGTTCTTCATAATACATTAGGCTCAGACAGAGACTAAGGTATTGGCAGAATCACCAGAGTATAATGAAAAAGTGGAAACGGGCAATGCAAAACTTTTCCTTGTGCCCCCACACCACTTTTACCAAGTAAAATGTTCTTGTAACAAGACTCATCAGGGCATGCGAAAGGTTTGTCATCAAGATTATACCAGAATTGCTTTAATCTTCCAGTAATGTATGTAGTTTGCTCTTTGAATATAAGAAAGTATCTGAAGAACTTGGTCAGACTGTTTCAGGGATTTTAGACTTTCTCTTCACTTTCCAAGTCCTGCCTTAATTTTTTCTTAAATCTAAGTTTTCAAGTGTATGTTTTATTACACGGGGAGTGCATCTACATTTTATGGCTCACCTTTGTCAGTGTCATGAAAATTCTGATTAGGTGCTCACAACATTAAAGCACTGATGCTGATTGCTTATTTTGAAACACTAAGGTGTGCTTTTTTGGAGGGGAGGGGCAGGCATGCAGTGCATGTGCAATGGTTTAAAATTATATCATTTATATTGTGTTAAGTGGTATTTGCAAACGTGGCAGAAACAGCGTTCCATGAAACGCTGAGCTTGCTTACATGTTTGACGTATTAACTTAAAAACTGTGGTCTTCTTCCTAATGTTGACACATTTATTAACAAAATAAGGTATGTAGGTTTTCACATTTCATTTCCCCTTTTATTGCATAGAATTGTTGAAAAGTTCACAGGATAAACTGAAACATATCTGTCATCTCCATTTCTTTAACTATAAACACAGACATCAACATTGTCAGTACCCTTGACCAAATATCTAGTGTGTACACCAAATGTTCCTTCTAAGAAGTGCCTGCTGTATGCAATTTTTTTCTTTGAGTGAGTAACAAATTCTAAAAACTAACAATTTTTGAATTGTTAGTCTTAGCAATGAATTTCTGTATACAGTGTAGCAAAAAAAACCATCATACACATGATTATTTACAGTATTGCATACTTAATGTTAAATGTCGAAAAATGAACTGAAGTGATATAAAAAAGTTTTTTATAAGAAGATTATTTCTACTCGAATTTTACTGAATATTCAAAATGTTTCTCTTCTGAACTGTTCTGTCTTTCTTAAGTTATAAACTCTCTCGATATTAATAGTCTCCAGAATTTAAAATGATGCTTAGCATTTCTATCTATTATAAAAAGAAATCCTGTCCCCTGTCCTGATAGTCTACGATACATGATCTTTCTCGGAAGATAATTTAAAGACCCGCGAGACGAAAGAGACCTGCCACGGTGCGTCTCACGGGAACATAGAACAAGAGTCTTGCAAGACACACCCTACTTACAAGCAATATCAAAAAAAAAACCAAATCAGTAGTGTAAAGGCAGTTATGCAGCACACACAGCTCCAGGGCTCTCAGTGCATATAAAGTGTATAAGGTCATTATGGTAGAAATGAATAGGGTAGAAATGAAACATCGACGATTAAACGAAGAAGAAAGAAAAGAGTGGAGAAAAGAGATTCAAATGCATTGGACTGAAAAAAGAGCAAAAAAGAATAATCGAGGTGCAAAATCAGAAAATAAGGAAAGTAATTATCAGCCCAGAACAAGCAGAATTGAAAAAAAAGCACATCCAATCCGGCTCAGAATTAAATGACAGTGAGTAAAAGACAAAGTAGAACTTCATAGAGACGTTTACAAACGTTGACGCTAAACACATGCAGAGCAGGTTAGAGACAATGAAACCAGGGAAATTAGAAAAAAAAAAAGGTTGGCGCTATACACATGTGGAGAAAGTTAAAGGATATGAAAGTAGGAAAATTAGAAAATATAAAAAAGTAAAAAAGTAAAGTAAAGATCGCAGTAGCGCAAACAAACAAAGTGCCTCATTTAACTATGCACCAGTCTAACTTTGGTATTGCACAATAATTACTACACTATTGCACCTTAACACTTAATTCTACTTTATTCACATAATTTTACTTATTTATTATGTTCTACTATACTGTTATCTTACGATCTATGACTTTTTGTTAATCTAACTGATATTCTTCTAACTTTGCACAGTTTTGGATAAGTGGATCAGGATGCACTTCACTGCGTGTTGTCCTGTATAACTATGCATGTGACAAATAAAGAATCTTGAGAATTTCAAAAAAGGAGTTTACCGCACATGCATTTATTGGTTACTTAGTAAATGTATATATATATTTATCTGACTGCTTATTTAAAAACCTAAATTTACCCCAGGAGTCAAAAATGTTCTGTCTAGCCCTTGTACAAAAACCTAGACAAAAGCTGGGTTATCACCTTGGTGAACCCATCTACTTTTGGAACTGTGAGAGGAAAATAGCATGACTTTACAAACAGGAGTCCAATGCAGAACTCTACTTACTTTTTTACTTTGTAAAAAAAAATATTAAATGCTGATGATGTAGATCGTTTTGTCTATGCTGAAATTCCAAAAAGAGAAACCTCATTAAAAAGATTCAGCATATTGGGACTCGCAAGATTACAAATATTGTTTTTACAGAAGATCTGAAATAAAAGTGAAGCTAATGAAATAGCAACAATTCAAAGAAAAAAAAATCTTCAAAGTGTGTATCTGGAAAACCAAATACGGGGGTTGGTGAGCAAAGCGAGTAGGGGGCAAAGCCCCCTATTGAAAAAAAAAAATCAAAATTTAGTTTTTATATTGTTCATTAGACAAAATCCTCTTTTATATTCAGCACTCCAGGTCTGGAATGTACCACAAATGTCCAAAAGTGAAAATAACCCCTTAAAGTGATCCTGTTTTTAGTAAATGTAACCATATCTTAAAATGTCTTTACAGTGCCGTTTTTTAATTGTTTCTTAATTGGTATCTTGAACCTCACTTAGTGGTTTAAACACAATCATATCTGCTTCTGCAGCTTTGACAAGTTCTTCATATTTTTCCTTCTTAACAGCAGATAACCTACAGAAAATTTTGTAAGTAGTCTTTAAAAGTCTCAATATCACTCATTACGGGAATGTCTTTCCAAGTGTCATCTATAAGCAGGTCCTCCTGATGGCTATGGAATGTTGCTCTGGTAAGTGTGGAATGGATTGCTGCAAAACAACAGCTACACCTTTTCGTTTTGTCCTCTACATGACTGATGTGCTGACTGAGGTAAACATTACCATCTGGTTTAAGATGAACTTATTTTCCATATAAGACTGTTGAATAGCCCCCAAGAATAGATGAATGGTCATATGCTGTTAACTTTATTATATCAGCGAACACAGTTTTTACTTATGGATCCGCATCCATTCCAAAATGCAATACGAAAAATGATTTTGAAACTGTTATGACAATTGATTCATCTACAATCAAAGTGTAGTAGGCTAATTTTCTAATTTCGTTTAACATATTGGTTTTGATTTTTGAATTTATACACTCAACAGACTCAAAGGTGTAATTCTTACTTCACCAACTATCCAGTATTATCATGTATTTGGCAACCTGATCAGGAATATCCTGGAATGCCAACGCAAAAGAATTTATTTTCATTAAGTGCCTTGCGCATGGGAAAGGCGCTATATAAATAAAATGTATTATTATTATTATTATAGTTGCCAAATATTATCTATTAAAACCTTTACCTTGTCAGGTGTTGATTGTTTTGGCTGCAAAATGTATTTTCTGTCTTCACATTCCTTACTTAGATTCTGCACATTTTTTTTTTCAACAAACCTTTTCATTGATTTTTAAGTTTTGTGACCAAATCAATATGACATTTCTGGTTCAAATTGCAATGCTCCACTTTCTAGCCACTCTATGCTTTCCCTAAAGTCAGTTTATTAAAAGATCCTGATTTCAAACATATTTTACAAATTACATCATTCTGTCTCCGAGTAGTTAAAGATTCTCCCAGAAGCACTGTCCAGTGCTACGCGGCAAGTCCATTTTAACAAAACGTCAGCTTTCGCTTTAAACCCCAAACAACATTTCTTCAATGTATTTCTTGAACTCTCTCCAACTTTTCACTTAGACATGGTTAAAAAGACAAAAAAACAACAGCACAGACTGTTTCATATTGCACAGTTCTGTTCAAAACTCGTTTAATAACAACCAACATGAGTTTATGAGAGGAAGATCCTGCCAAACCAATCTTTTAGATTTTTTTTAAGAAGCCACTGGAATAGTTGATGAAACACACCATACAACATAATTTACTTAGACTTTCAAAAAGTCTTTCATACAGTCCCACACGAAAGATGAATTCTGAAACAAGAAGCTGGAGGTCTAGTTGGTTAACCGGTAGGTGACAGAGTACAGATAAAAGGAGAATTCTCCACATAGAGCAGTTGAGTTCCACAGGGCACTGTTCTTGGTCCACTACTTTTACTGATTTTTAAACCTTTTTGGGACTCCCTCCAATGGGACAACATGCTGAAAAGTGTCCTGAAGCACGATCGCCGTGTCTGTGGAAGACAGCCTATCAGTTGCCAGGGCAACCGTACGCTCCCAGCGCTGTACCGGCTTGCAGCAAAAGCAAATCCAAGCCGACCACGTTAGTGCTATAAGTGCCTGTCATCGATGGGTGATGCAAGGAGCATTATAAATGCAGGGAACAGTATTACTTGGCCACGACCCTGCCTGACTGCTGTGTCTGTGTATAGGAGTGTGGTAGATCCCGCTACAACAAATAACCGTGCTGTTCCTGTTCCAAGCTGAATAAAGCTGGTTTTGCTAAAGTATTGAGACTCATCCTCGTGTTTTGGGGTGCAAGACAGGGACTCACACATCACAATATTAATGACATTTACAGTAATCCCTCCTCGATCGCGGGGGTCGCGTTCCAGAACCCCCCGTGAAAGGTGAAAATCCGCGAAGTAGAAACCATATGTTTATATGGTTATTTTCATATTGTCATTCTTGGGTCACAGATTTGCACAGAAACACAGGAAGTTGTAGAGAGACAGGAACTTTATTCAAACACTGCAAACAAACATTTGTCTCTTTTTCAAAAGTTTAAACTGTGCTCCATGACAAGACAGAGATGACAGTTCCGTCTCACAATTAAAAGAATGCAAACATATCTTCCTCTTCAAAGGAGTGCGCGTCAGGAGCAGAGAATGTCAAAGAGAGAGAGAAAAAAGCAAACAAAAATCAATAGGGCTGTTTGGCTTTTAAGTACCGCCGGTACAATGTAAAGGTAGTCTTTCAGCATTTTTTAAAGGAGCGTCCGTATCCTCTAGGTCAGTGTGCGAACAGCCCCTCTGCTCACACCCCCCCCCCCCCCCCCCTTCGTCAGGAGCAGAGAATGTCAGAAAGAGACAGAAAAACAAACAAACAATCAAAAATCAATACGTGCCCTTTGAGTTTTTAAGTATGCGAAGCACCGCCGGTACAATGTAAAGGTAGTCTTTCAGCATTTTTTAGAGGAGCGTCCGTATTCTCTAGGTCAGTGTGCGAACAGCCCCTCTGCTCACACCCCCTTCGTCAGGAGCAGAGAATGTCAGAGAGAGACAGAGAAAAACAAACAAACAATCAAAAATCAATGCGTGCCCTTCGAGCTTTTAAGTATGCGAAGCACCGTGCAGGAAGCATGTCGCTTGATAAAGCAGCTGCACAGAATGGAGCAAAGTGAAGGCAATCTTTCAGCATTTTTAGACGAGCGTCCGTATCGTCTAGGGGTGCGAACAGCCCCCCTGCTCACACCCCCTCCATCAGGAGCAGAAAATGTCAGAGCGAGAAAGCAAATAATCAAAAATCAATACGTGCTGTTTGATCTTTTAAGTACGCGAAGCACAGTGCGGGAAGCATATCGCTTGACAAATCAGCCATATGTAAGCCCAGCAAAAAAAGAGAGCAATGTGAAGGTAATCTTTCAGTGTTTATTGAGGAGCTGCCGTATCCCCTAGGGGTGCGAACAGCCCCCGTGCTCACAATATATTTGAGGAGTTTTATTTAATACGTAATACGCGCTCTGGTTGGGTAGCTTTTCAGCCATCTGCCAATAGCGTCCCTTGTATGAAATCAACTGGGCAAACCAACTGAGGAAGCATGTACCAGAAATTAAAAGACCCATTGTCCGCAGAAATCCGCGAACCAGCAAAAAATCCGCGATATATATTTAAATATGCTTACATATAAAATCCGCGATAGAGTGAAGCCGCAAAAGTCGAAGCGCGATATAGCGAGGGATTACTGTATTCTGGTATAGTTAGTGAACCTTTGAAATTGACAGATAACACTAAAATTGGAGGGATGACAGACACTGAGGAGGCAGCAAAAACAATTAAAGAAGACCTGGACAAGCTTTAGAACTGCGCAAATACTTGGAAAATGCAGTTTAATGTAGAAAAGTGCAGAGTGCTACATGGGCAAAAGGAACATCAATTATAAATACAAAATGGAAGGCACTGTCATATAGGAAGCAACCTCTGAAAAGGATTTAGGGGTATATACAAATACAAAAATATTTTCATCAACTAAGTAATGTACAAAAGCAATTAAAATGGCAAATAAAATGTTAGGTTATACCATAAAGTGTTGAGTTTAAGTCAAGGGACATTATGCTCAAACCATATAATGCACTAGTAAGACTGCAACTGAAGGATTGTGTGCAGTTCTGGTCACCATGGTACAAGAAAGACATGGTACGTGGTACAAGAGCAGCACTTGAAGCTGTGCAGAGTAGACTGACTGTGTGGGGACTTAATCCAGTAATTTAAAATCCTCAAAGGAACTGACAAAGAAGATCCAGTGACATTCTTTTAGCTTAAGGGTGAATCACATACTCGAGGACATCAGTGGAAATCAAAGGGAAGAGCGTTTAAGACTGAAGTTAGGATGCACTTCTTTTTGCAAGAGTTGTTCGGCACTGGAACAAACAACCAAGACACGCTGTTGAAACAGAAACCTTGACAACCTTTAAGAAGAATCTCGATGAGATATTGGGACAACTTAACTATTAGCTAAACAAACAGGCTTGATGGACTGAATGGTCTCCTCTTGTTTGTCATATTTCTTAGGTTCTTAAATTGGTTCTGTATTTCACTCAGATTAAATAGTTTTTATTTAATTTTTGATGACTTAATTTTACTTATTAGTCTTTTTGTAAGCAACTATGTAAAATCTGTGAGCAACGCTCCTAAAACAGTCTTGCATCATTTTCCACAAACCTCTTTCTCACAAAAGCCACATCACCAATGTGTAACATATTCAGAAAGTATCCCTGCAATCTTCATTTTCTTATTATTAAGGGAAATACAAGTTTTCATATTTTTAAAGGTCATGTTGCCATCAAAAACTTTATTTGCAGCTAAATTACTAATTTTAAAATCTGCCAAAGCTCAGGAATGAATTTGCAGACCCATGTGTTTCTACAAAAGACAAGCTCACTTTACTTGCAAAGTAATTTCATGCTGTTAAATCATAATGTAATCCTACTCTTTCAGCAAACTGAAACAAGACAATAATGTTCTTAACCATCTGTTGCTTGTGTGCTGTCACATGTACATTGTCTGTCTTAAAAGATGGGACAGCTTGATCTTTTGCAGGCATTTTTGATGTTTAATCCATTAATAAGAGCAATAGCAAAGCTGAATCCACAACCAAATTTAGAGACAACTTTTCAAACCTGTATATGAAACAAAACTTAGCTGTTTTGTTCATCACCACTGGAAACCAAGTGTGCTGGGTTTTCACCTCATATCATGCAGTAAGAATTTTTTAACTCAATTATAATAAATCCTTATTATGGTTCAAGCCCTGACTTCCTTTGGCCATTCAGAAACGTTTAATGCTGCAGTGTGTAGATTCTAGCTTTAGTTCACTAGATGTATAAAGTGCTAATTTTCCAATTGTGCTATCATAAAATTAAATGTGGATAAGTAAATGGTTTAATATTATACCCTACAGAAACAACCTGTTCTATTCCAGTGAATGTTAAATTATCATCATTCAGAAGAGAAACCAGTTTCAGCACATAGCCATATTTTCTGTGTTATACCTGCTATTCTTAAATGTGCAAGTAACATTATCCGCTGCTTTCCAGAATTCATTCTGATAGTCTATTAGATGAACTGCAATGCAGTCCTTTCCGATTTGCATTTAGGTCTAGACTTCAGTCTAATAAACTATGGTTGAAGCTATGAGTTCTTTTTTGGCAGTTGTTGAGGAACTACACAAACAAATTACTTAAGTAAAAGTACAAGTAAACAAGCAAAAATGTACTCCAGTACAGTTGCGGCATTCCCAAACACTTAGAACCTGCTGCATATTAACCCATTTTTGTAGGTTTCATTTGAGTTTGCTTTTGTGGCATCCACTGTTGAGACCAGTTTGAGGAGACAACAGGCACAACAATGATGCTTTGGCAGCTGATAATCTGAGCAATCATCTTCATCCTCCATGAAAAATACTACTTCAGCAGCCTCTGCCTCCAATCCCAGAACTCAACTTTCTTATTGTCATTCAGTTCTTCTAACTTTTCCTCTCCAGGTGAACTTTCTTCTCAAGTTGTGTGTGTATCGTTGTTTTCACCAAGATTGTAAACCCTGAAGGCCTTGATTGTCAGTGATGGATCTTATAATTTCCTCATGGATGTTGTACTCAGGATGTATTTTATTAAGGACACCGGCCAGTACAACAAATGCATGGTATCCTTTAAGCCACTTGCATGTAAGAACAACCCAGCATCTCTGGACTGTCAGGGTCTATCCAATGAACAGTCACTCTAATAAAACTCTGCTGATGTGCAGTCCAGCGATCTGTTATTGTCGCTAGGTATTTGATATTTTGCACTGCTTTGCTTAAATTTGCCCTAATTTCTGTTGTATTTTTTTCTTTCAGTCTTGCTTCATACTGTTTTACGAGACCTCACAGTAAAATTAGGCAGAGGCTTTTGCACCAGGGGTTTAAATCTCATCTTTTCTACTTTCCAAACAGTGCAGACTCTGGCTAATAAAGTTTTATCCCTGCATGTTTAATACTCTTCTGAGAAACTTTAGTGGTTTCCCCTAATGTTTATTGCTTGCTGGTTGAAGCACCATTACTGGAATGAAACTTTTTCCTTTGGCGGACAGTTGCCTTTAGTGTAAGGTATCACTTATGATGAGAGTTGTGCCTTGTCTGAAAAAGTAAAAATCCGAAAAACATGCTCTTAATTAATCTTACATTTTTTAATTCTTACATAAGATTAATAAAGAAACTTACTTTGCCCTTTTTTAGACTGACCAACTACAGTTAGGTCCATAAATATTTGGACAGAGACAACTTTTTTCTAATTTTGGTTCTGTACATTACCACAATGAATTTTAAATGAAACAACTCAGATGCAGTTGAAGTGCAGACTTTCAGCTTTAATTCAGTGGGGTGAACAAAACGATTGCATTAAAATGTGAGGCAACTAAAGCATTTTTTTAACACAATCCCTTCATTTCAGGGGCTCAAAAGTAATTGGAAAAATTAAATAACTGGAAATAAAATGTTCATTTCTAATACTTGGTTGAAAACCCTTTGCTGGCAATGACGGCCTGAAGTCCTGAACTCATGGACATCACCAGATGCTGGGTTTCCTCCTTTTTAATGCTCTGCCAGGCCTTTACTGCAGCGGCTTTCAGTTGCTGTTTGTTTGTGGGCCTTTCTGTCTGAAGTTTAGTCTTCAACAAGTGAAATGCATGCTCAATTGGGTTAAGATCAAGTGACTGACTTGGCCATTCAATAATTTTCCACTTCTTTGCTTTAATAAACTCCTGGGTTGCTTTGGCTGTATGTTTTGGGTCATTGTCCATATGTATCATGAAACGCCACCCAATCAATTTGAATGCATTTAGCTGGATTTGAACAGACAGTATGTCTCTGAACACCTCAGAATTCATTCGGCTGCTTCTGTCCTGTGTCACATCATCAATAAACACTAGTGTCCCAGTGCCACTGGCAGCCATGCACGCCCAAGCCATCACACTGCCTCCATCGTGTTTTACAGATGATGTGGTATGCTTTGGATAATGAGCTGTTCCACACCTTCTCCATACTTTCTTCTTGCCATCATTCTGGTAGAGGTTGATCTTGGTTTCATCTGTCCAAAGAATGTTTTTCCAGAACTGTGCTGGGTTTTTTAGATGTTCTTTAGCAAAGTCCAATCTAGCCTTTCTATTCTTGAGGCTTATGAGTGGCTTGCACCTTGCAGTGCACCCTCTGTATTTACTTTTCATGCAGTCTTCTCTTTATGATAGACTTGGATATCGATACGCCGACCCTGGAAGAGTGTTGTTCACTTGGTTGGCTGTTGTGAAGGGGTTTCTCTTCACCATGGAAATGATTCTGCGATCATCCATCACTGTTGTCTTCTGTGGACGTCCAGGTCTTTTTGCGTTGCTGAGTTCACCAGTGCTTGCTTTCTTTCTTAGGATGTACCAAACTGTAGATTTTGCAACTCATAATATTGTAGCAATTTCTCGGATGGGTTTTTTATGTTTTCGCAGCTTAAGGATGGCTTCTTTCACCTGCATGGAGAGCTCCTTTGACCGCATGTTGTCTGTTCACAGCAAAATCTTCCACATGCAAGCACCACACCTCAAATCAATTCCAGGCCTTTTATCTGCTTAATTGATAATGACATAACGACGGACTTGCCCACACCTGCCTTTGAAATAGCCTTTGAGTCAATTGTCCAATTACTTTTGAGCCCCTGAAATGAAGGGATTGTGTTAAAAAAATGCTTTAGTTGCCTCACATTTTTATGCAATCGTTTTGTTCACCCCACTGAATTAAAGCTGAAAGTCTGCACTTCAACTGCTTCTGAGTTGTTTCATTTAAAATTCATTGTAGTAATGTACAGAACCAAAATTAGAAAAAAGTTGTCTCTGTCCAAATATTTATGGACCTAACTGTATGTTAGTACAATAATCCTACTTTAAAGTGGAGCTGCAATGATTAATTGATTAATCAAGTAGTTGCCAACCACTAAATTAAGTGCCAAGTAGTTTGCTAGTTGAATAATTGTTTTGAGGCATTTTAAGAAGAAAATGTACACATTCTCTGATTCCAGCTACTCAGATGTGAATATTTTCTGATTTCTTTAGCCCTCTCTTCAGGTTATGAACTGTTTGGTTGGAGAAAGAAAACGTGAATTGAGGACATCACCTTGGGAAACAGTGATCAACATTGTTCATCTTTTTCTGACATTTTATGGAAAAACAACTAATTGATCAATTAAGAAAATACTCTACAGGTTAATCTATAATGAAAATAATCATTTTTCTTTTGCAGCCATACATTACAGGTTTATACATTACACCTTAAAATTATCAATACAGAAAGACTGGTCCTTTTATTGCAGTGTTAATCCTCAGTCTATCATTCTGTATATCATAAACTTTAACTTTGCTGAAGGAGCACAGGACTTAAGAGCCCCTAACCACACAGACTGACAAAATAATCACAATTATTTCAGATGCCCGGCTATGAAACTCCATTGCATTAGCAATGTGTGCATAGCAAGCTAAGCTTCCTGCTTTGCTTGCCAGTTAGGAGTAGATTATAATAGCTTAGTTGTGTTAACCTTTTGCTGGTGTTTGCATTTCAACAAAAGGTTAACTATAGTCCAAGCTTACGGTCACATACACAGAGCACAGTGAAATTCTTACTTACATGTCTAACAAACATGCAACATATCACTACTCTCTGGTACCATTATCACCAAAAATTAATTTAAAAATGTGGACCTTAACTAAACTGTATGGAACAGCACTCAATCAATCAATATGCCATTCAGTAGTGATGGCAAAAAAGCTGTCGAAAATCACCAAGAGTTCTGTAATCTAACAGCTAATGTAGATAACATAAATGGTAGAGTCACCATTTTTGGAACCTGTTACTTCAAATAACAGTTGTAAATAAGCCATGGGTGGCACATGGCTTGGTAGTGGGTTCTCCTGAGTCCATTTTGGGTCTGACGTCACCGATGAGCTGCTGTTGCAGGCACTCCACTTCCAATAAAGGACCTACCTGCCTGCACTGATTGGTTTAGTGGACCAGTTGTCTTCCTTCTGGTTAATGTTTATTGGCCATTGTCAAAAAATGAAGGGGTGCATTCTGATCTCCTCTCTCTGACAACATTCAGTTAGAAAAACAGCAGTATGGTTGAGTAGAAACTCAAAATATTTGCTATAAGATGTAGTAGAGTAAAATTCAAAAGTGTCCATAGTGAAATCAATTTAAGGTAAGTACAGATACATGAAAAATGTAACTAAGTACAGTAAGTATGTAGTTGCACTCCATTACTTTCCACCACTGTTCTTTGGAAAAGCTGACTTTGGATAGTGGCACATTGACCACTGAAAACATGAAATTGTGAACTGGTAACATTGATGCTTTCTGTAAGACTAAGATAAGTTTTGCCTAGCCTGCAGTGTTCTTTGCAGTCTGCACATCACTAAATGTTAGACCCTCATTATGTTTCTAGAATGGGTATACTGTATTCTTATTCATCTTCAGGAATCTTCACCTCTTGATGTTTAATGGGGGTTGTTTGCTCATTGGACAATTTGTGATATGCCATATGTGGTTAAATATGTATATAATAACTGCAGATGTGGTGCTTCAAATACAAATCCTTAATATCTGATGTATTAGTCCACAGCAAATGTGTCATGGTGAACAGACCCATATTTGAGATCTTGTGGGCTATTATGGTCTTCTTATTGTTTGAGAGAGAGAAGTATGAGCATGCGCTGATTTTACACCTACCACACGATGAAGCACCCAGATTGGGACCCGAGTGCAGCCATGCAACGGTTGACACCTCAGCACCACACTGGAACAGTGTGAGGTTTATTTTTTTTTTGGTGGCTGGAATGCCAGTCCTGCCACCAAACCCTAAGTTTTTCCTGCTGTTGGAGGACTGCAGGGCTGGATGCAGATTAATGTCATACCCAGGACAAAGTAATAGCAGGTTATGGGCCTTGCTGAAGGGTCCAACAGAGTAGAGTCTGTTTACAGGATTCAAACCGACAACTTTCCGATTGCTGGAGCACATCCCTAGCCTCAAACCCACCCTCTGCCCTTATTGTTTGAGAGATGTTACTCAAAGGTTAGTGGAACACTGTCTATAATAAGCCCACATGATAGCTTACCTAGAACCATTTAATTACATTTTTCAACTTTATATTGTTATATGTCATGTTGTTTATTATTTTTTAATGTGATGACAGTGATGCCATCATGGAGCCATCTCGAATGTCCTTAGCTATTATCAGCATGCTTTTGTAGTATCATTGCATGGCTGCAGCCATGTTACTGGTTGCTAGGCCTGTTGCCAAATACTTGACACAAAGACTATGTGGCGCACTGTGTCTTTATACTATAGCTATGTCAAATGGCAGTACGCAGCAGTCAGTATCCTAGTGTTGGACCTTATTAAAAACATCTTGCAGCAGAATACTCGAGATACGCAATCCCAATTTAGTTAAGATCCTTGGCTAGTATCACCTTTGTTAATAATCATCCTTCCTTATTAGCACTCAAGGTTTGGCATCTTCATTTTGTTTAACTTCAATGGTTATAGACCTTCAGCCTATTACTTTTGACCTCACTTTGCCTTTTCCTCTATGTTGCTTTCAACTCCTGCACAACTCTGCAAAAAATTCAGTGTTTTAAATCAGAAAAGTAGGATGAACAATTGCAGTGTTTTAATAGAAAGACATTTTCAAATTCAAACTCAAAATTTGCAAGTTTCTTTCCATGTGCACTTTGTCCCTTTCATGCTGGATACAGGGGTACTTCAGGTGCTATAACATCACATGAAGGAAGCAATTCCAGGTCACGAGGAAGCATCCTCAAAGTAGGAATAACCATTTTCTGTGGCTTCCCCTGGTGGCACCCAATTTATCCAGCAGGGCTGCCCAATGGGACTACAGCTCCCAGTATGCCCTGCGGGTGTGTGCATGCGTGCACCTGCCCAGGAGTGCGGCCACGTAGCGTATTGAGGAAGCACAAAGTCCTGTCCATCCATTTTATAGTAATCATCCAAGAAAAAGAATGCCATCCGTCCCTCTCGGGACATCAATCTAGGGTCACCTCCGATCGCACTGTATGATTTCCAGACATGTATTTTGTATTGAAATGTAAGCTATTTCTCTACTACTAAGTGGGCTACAGTATATGCTGGGGTTCCTACAACCCTTAACTGAACATAGTAATGGGTTGATGGGTGGTTTTAAAAGTAGTTCAATGAATGGGTAGTCCTAAAACAGATTCTAGTGGGTTTTCATCACTAATGGTCTACGTTTCATTTTGATTTGTACTTAGCTTTCTGTCCCATTAACTTTCAACGAAAACGTTTCCTGCATGCTTATATGTATGACATTCAGCTAGTATAATTATGTTAATGATGGCTAATATAAGGATCTGTGTTATCAATGTTTCAACAGTTACCTTTGCAACTTTTCAGTAAAGGGGTTTAGCAAATTGGAGGATTTTCTAATTGGTCTGAGTCTACAGACTTTTGTTTCTGTGTTTTTTTTCCATTTATCTGTGTTGGGAAATTTCCACACTGACCTTAACAATAGTTATACTTTTATACATTAGAACATAGTTTGAACTTAAAAAGCCAACATACACTTGGAATGGAAGGCTAATTTTGACTTTATTTCTTATGTTTTTACAGTATATCAGACTTAAGCCTTAATTTTATGTTTTTTCTCATTCTTAGAGTAAGAAAATATTGCTCCACTGATATGAACAGCAGAGGGAAAAAAAAAACACTATAACAAAAACCTCACTGAAAAAAGTGTTTTTTTTCCCCCAGAATTTAACAACCTTAGGGACTATCCAGTATCTCATTGAAAGAATGTCTTTTTTTAAAAACAATAACACTTTTGTGGGAGGCTACTCTTTAGTCAGTCAACGTGCTGACATGTCATCACACTGAAACTTTGCTTTGACATGGATATCTCTTTGTTTCTTTCTCTGACTGGATTGTTGTAAAGAGGGACAAGATATTCCAGGTGATATTAGTTGTTGGCCTCCAAGAAGATTTTCTAAAACTTAAGTGAACTTTTATTCTCCTATCAGTTTTTTTTTGTATGCCCTTATTATTAAATATTACATATACACTCCCTAGCTATATGGGAATGGGATTTGCTGGAATGGAATCAGGTGTTTTTGTCTTAATACCCATACCAGAAGGATAAACAATATTTGCTCTTACATATTGTCTCTCTATTATATTAAAAACGTTTTCCGCAGTGTCTACATTATACAGCCTTAAGCACTCCCCTCCACACCGCTCACCCGATCATTACTTCTACTGCACACATCCTCTCTCCGTACCATCCTGTGACACTCTCAGTGCTGCTAACTCACCCTTCAATGCAGTCGGTTATAATGGCAAAGGCAGAAAGGCAAATTATCTATTCAAGAACATCAAATTTTAGATTGTGTTAGAAAAAGAACGGCAAGAACTGGTAATGAATGTCGAAAAAAAGAAAATGAACAAAAAACACCTGCATATAATAAAAATCAAGAACAACAGATGAAAAAGAGAAAAATTTTATCAGCAATATGCAAAAAGAAATGCAAAAAAGCAACGTTTTATAGAATGTAAGTTAGAAGATAAAGTAATTCATAATATTTTTTTTGCCGAGGCATTAATGTAATTTAATTTTTTATTTACTTTTATTAGATTTAATTATGTTTTACTTTTACTTTTTACTATATTTTATTATTCATTGGTATTTAAAGTAGACAGTTGTAGTGAAACACTCAAGTAAGTAATTTGCTATCTTTTTATATAATACGCTATTTTATTTTATTGTAGAATGAACTCTCGGCAGCTGCCAGCAGGGCAACCGTGCAGCGCATGCGTACGGGCGCCGTTCTCATTCCCTACCACCTTCGCTCTACCTCTTCCACTTCCTCTACCTCTTTATATCTAAATCATTCCTGCGGCAGATTGAAGACTTAAGTGCCAGCTTGACTTAATCAGTTTTAATGCGAAAACGACGAAAAAAGAGAAGAAGTGGGCCGCTAGGGTGGAGAAAAGAAGAGCTGCTCACAAAGCAGCAACCGCATCAACCTCTGAGCAAATGAATGCTAAATGTACAGAGAAATAGTATGAAAACTATGAATGCTCAAGTCAAGTGTATTCACTGCATGTTATCGTGCAGTGCACCGTTACTGGTTCATACATAAATACCATACTACGTGACTGGAAAATGCTTAGTGTTAGTTGGTATTGGCCAATCTAGAATTTACTGTTAAATTTTAAAACTTATTTTTAGTAGTAGGTTGTTGTACCATGTTAACCATAATGGAGGCAATTGAGAAGTCAAGCAAAATGGCACCTTTCATTGGCTAACTGAACAGAAGGAGCCTAAGCTGCCTCAAAATCTTGAATATTGTAATCTGTTCAGTTAGCTAATAAAAGGTGTTGTTTTCCTTGATTTCTCAAAACTTACTTTTGAACTCTGTCTGTCACAGGCTTCAGATTCATTGTGCGTAATGCTCATATTGCTACTTTATGAATTAAATGTATACGCTTGTCTATAATAACTAAGGATCAAACTGTCTTCCTCCTCTTTCTTTCCTCCTATGCATTCCTAAATCAGTCCCCATAAGCCACTAATCTGAGTTATTTGGTTTTGACCTACTTTAGACGCAAATGGTATGCTAATATTGAAAAAAAATGAAAAGGAATTAAAAAAAAATACATTGCAAAAAATGCTTTGGGTTTCAATGGATGGGAACATCCTTTTCATTATGAATCACATAGATCTGTTTTATCTGCCTTTGGCTTATCAACCTGAACCTTGACCTAAAAGGTTTCCATGGCCATTCTCCTACTCTAGCCAGGATGATTGCTTTTCTGGACAGTGATAGAAGGCTCTATTTTTATTTGACATTGCAACTAGCCAAGACATAGACTTCCTTGAACAATTTAGCCTGCTTTCGCCTCGTATTATCCTCTGTAACCATTCAGCATGTACTCTAGCATGTAGGACAGCTGGAGGTAATTTTTGCTGCAGTTATTGCATACCTGGCAGTTCCTCTACCACTTTACTATATGGCACATACATTGCACACCTGCAAGTGTGTATAACCTAATAGTTAAAGAGAAATAAATTCTCTTTAATCAAACCTTGGGTTTGCAGTTATGCGTCACCATTCTCCTTCTGCAGTATGATATTGTACATTGTAAATGTACAGCTGTTCTTACCTCACATCATAATCATTTACAGTATATGCATCAACTCCTTAACATAACTCCTTATTCAATTTATGAACTAGTGATGCTCCAATCTGTTGGCCACCCATCTAAATCAGCCGATTTTCACAACAAAAGACTTGATTGTTGATCAGTAAATTATCTGATCACAAAATTGGTATTTTTCAGCATCAGCTTTTCTGCACTTTATGGTAATTTAGGTGAACTTCCACTAAATAGAGAGCAGCAAGATTTACTTTACCAGAGAGAGAAGACCATAATATTAGCCTTTACATTAAAGAAAGTGGAGTAATAAACTGAGAAAAGGGAATGGGAGGATCTGTCCTGTGCAATTAGACTAACAGCAAGAAAAGCTACTTTAATGAATTCAGACCTTTTTATTTCGTCCTTTAATTAAAATGAACACTGCTTGTCTGAGTTTGGACAATGAGTGAGTTTGTGTTAAGTACAGCAGCTCACAGTTTAAATTAGAAAAAGAAGAGATAAAGAAGTATTTGAAATTTGCTTCTTAGTAAATAATAGGTTTGTTAGCTTAACAACAAAATTTGTCTGTTTCGCTTATAAACTTGTTAAACATGTTAATCTTGTGTCTTCTTGATAAACGCCTTATGAAGATTTGATAGATTTGTGTTTTTTAAATTTTTGTACTGTGTTTACTATTTGTTTGTGGGTGTCATACAGTATAGGTTTTGGTAAGAAACAAATACTGCATAATTAAAATGATAATCCATATTTATAATTATATCTCAATAATTGTCTAGCTAGTGCACTGGAAAAAACAACAAAATAACAATAAATATAGTAAATGTGTATTTCAACAGCTAAACAATCTATGAAATTAATGATTACAAAGGATTAAAACCTATAAGTGCATGTATATTTATACTGTATGTATATGTTGTTTAATTGCCAATATCTCTTAATTGAATCAATATGTTAGAATATATTTATGTCTTGTTAGGGAAATGGTGAAAACTATTATTTTAAAATTAAGCTTTGCTTCAGATAAGTGCATTACTGAAGAAATTAAAGAATTTGACAGCTTATAATTATGAGAAATGTTTTATTTTCTTTAATGCCATATGTGTTATGGATTATTTTCTCTACGTATTTCATTAGTTAAAGAAGTATGCATTTTAAGTAATTTTATTTATTTTAGTATTTTTATGATCACTGAACAATAAATTATATTTTGTTAGTAAGAAATAAACAGATAACACCTGTGGTCTATAGTTTAACTATAAAAATACCAACTTCACACTTTAATATAGGAAATATGGCCTCTATGCATCTGGTTGTACAGGAGCTTAGTATAAAAATAACCCCATTGTGAATTTGATATTTTTTAATCTGCTCTTTGGCTATCATAACCTAGCAAATTTCATTATATTTTGCAAGCACCATATCCTTTTTTAATTTTATTTCCCTATCAATAATGACAACAATTGTCTCCATATATTGGACTTAATGCAAGAATAATTGATTTTAATAGTTTTATATTCTCCCGTGGCTATTTTTGCTATCATGTTATTGGTAATTTTCCTTCAACAATGACACTGAAGGCCCCACAAACAGGTAACTGGCATTCCTATTGGAGAATCAGGTAAAAGGTGTTACTTTCCCTCTCTGCCTTGTAGGCACAAAAGCTACACATGGCTTCTCCCAGTATTGACTAACGTTGCCCACTGTACTGTTAGAGAGAAGGGAGAAAAACAACATGTTACCAAATACAGCAATATACTGTTATTGTATTCTTACAATGCTTACTGCATATTTTCTGTGACTTCATATTTCTACCAGGACCGAGTAAATCACGGTTACACAACCCAATGCAGAACTTTACTCAGGCCTATAGTAGTTTATTTTCATGTCATACAGTGGATTCAGAAAGCATTCAGACCCCTTCACTTTCTGCACACTTTACTGTTTTTGTGTCCAACTAGGGGCACATGATCAACGAGATTATATTTTTTTCAGAAATGCAGCACATACTTTGAATCTGTATACTGTATATATCCCTTCAGGAACCATGGCTGAAATATTTAGACAAGACAAATATGGTACAAAAGAAAGGATATATTTAACTTCCTTTAAAATGCAGCTTTTACACCTAACATACTTTTAAGTATAATTATTTGTTATACCTACAAATACTGCGGAAGAAAAGCTATTGGAACAGTGTGATTGTCTTTCAGTTCCTCAGTGGGGTCTTTGCCAATTTCAGTTCCATTCCTTTTTTGCAGAACAGTGGCATTGTTCTTGGCACAGAGTCAGTCTGAAAACTGTGCCAACAGGGCTTCTGGCTTTGTGGCTTCCAGAGAGGCCTTATATATGCTAACTTTACAATGACCGATACCATGTTTGGATTACTACCAGTTTAGCACAATCAGTCAACTATTTGCATGTGCTATATGTGGATTAGGTGCTCTGAGACCCCAATATAGCACTTTCTTTCATCATCTGCGAACACTGCATCGGCTCTAATCACGTAAGGTCTCTGCCTGAAACAATTGTCTTTGCTAACCTTAATTAGACTCACAAGGCACAGCATCAAATAGTTATTTTTCAATTCTGGTTACAATTCTCCCCCTCGAGTTTCATGATTTGTGAGGAGGTTTGAGGATCTATAAAGCAGATGATACTTTGTCCCCATCTCTTAACATTACTTTAGTTACGTCATTCCCAGATTGTGAAAAAATTAAGACATTTTCTGACCTCCTTAGTTTCCCTATAGGATGTTCCACTATGCTTTGGTTTGGAGATAAACAAGTTGTTGTGGACAATCAGCACTCTCTTACCCTTAAGACCTCTTTTAAACAATTTAAAATCATTATGTCTAATTCTCTATGCATTCCTTATCCAACCCAGTGGTTTATAGGCAGTATCTTTCTTAGCTGTGACATTCTTCATGGCTTTGAAGATTTCTCTGAAGCACATTGTGTATTCGGTGAAATGGCAGGAAATGTGCCACATGTGCTGAATAGTCTGATAGCAGTACAGACAAATGAGATGCACTGAAGATAAATACACACTGTGGCTTTTTAAACCAGGCGAAGAACACTTCACAATTTGCAACTTGTACAACAGTCTACCATGAGAGTCCTTGCACCCAATAGTTGTCATCACATTTTCCACTTCAATGGACAATTAAGATTCTACAAACACTTTACAACCTTCCATTGGTGTCTGCTCAACTATTACATGTGCCATGAAGGTTTTTTTGACTGCTATCAATAGAGCTTGCAATTTCTTGCAGAATCTTCATTATACTGCACTTCTCCCACCAGGGGTCAGATAATTTTTCTTCGACAGCTATATCATTATCTATGTGCAGCAAACCAAATGCCATTGATACAGTCCTTGTCATTTATTTGACTTTTAAAACCACCATAGAACACCTGATTTTCTTGGCTGATAAAAATACCAAATATGGGCTGAAGAGTTTTGAAGTACCATGAAATTGAGTGTCAAAACTTGAAATGATTACTATGCTAATAAATTGAGATGGGTGAAAGAGTAGAGCAAATAGGTAAAACAATGTTTCACCTCTGATCTAATAAGACATATGTATTTAATCTATACAGTAATCCCTCCTCCATCGCAGGGGTTGCGTTCCAGACCCCCCGCGAAAGGTGAAAATCCGCGAAGTAGAAACCATATGTTTATATGGTTATTTTTATATTGTCATGCTTGGGTCACAGATTTGCACAGAAACACAGGAGGTTGTACAGAGACAGGAACGTTATTCAAACACTGCAAACAAACATTTGTCTCTTTTTCAAAAGTTTAAACTGTGCTCCATGACAAGACAGAGATGACAGTTCCGTCTCACAATTAAAAGAATGCAAACATATCTTCCTCTTCAAAGGAGTGCGTGTCAGAGAGAGAGAGAGAGAAAAAAGCAAACAGTCAAAAATCAATAGGGCTGTTTGGCTTTTAAGTATGCGAAGCACCGCCGGACAAAGTACTGTAGCTGCAAAGAAGGGAGCAAGCATTTTTCAGCATTTTTTTGAGGAGCGTCTGTATCCTCTAGGCCAGTGTGCGAACAGCCCCTCTGCTCACACCCCCTCCCGTCAGGAGCAGAGAATGTCAGAGCGAGCGAGCAAGCAAGAGAGAGAGAGAGAGAGCGGAAAGCAAACAATCAAAAATCAATACGTGCTGTTTGATCTTTTAAGTATGCGAAGCACCATGCGGGAAGCATATCGCTTGCAAAGCAGCCACATGTAAGCCCAGCAAAGAAGGGAGCAGTGTGAAGGTAATCTTTCAGCGTTTTTTGAGGAGTGGCCGTGTCCTCTAGGGGTGCAAACAGCCTCCGTGCTCACAATATATTTGAGGAGTTTTATTTAATACATAATACGCGCTGTGGTTGGGTAGCTTCTCAGCCATCTGCCAATAGCGTCCCTTGTATGAAATCAACTGGGCAAACCAACTGAGGAAGCGTGTACCAGAAATTAAAAGACCCATTGTCCGCAGAAATCCGCGAACCAGCAAAAAATCCGCGATATATATTTAAATATGCTTACATATAAAATCCGCGATGGAGTGAAGCCGCGAAAGTCAAAGCGCGATATAGCGAGGGATTACTGTATATATAAAATTCTTTTCGCGTTTGAAACGGAAATTACGTATGACCACGCGATATGGAAATTATGTTGAGAACAAAGTGGATGCTGGGAGGCACGGAATGTCGAGTTGCTCTGTGGGGTCGAGAGCTTCACAGTTTTGGGCAGCGTCCTCTCTTCTCACACTGTTTGTGACACTTCAAGTGCCCCGTCGGCTCCTGGGAGAGTGGAAATCTTTGCGAATGAGTGTAATCAGTGCCATCGAAGCAGGACTCTGTTTGTAAATTGCCCTGCACAACTACTTACTGTCCCTTAAGGTGAGTTTCGGTCACTAAAACCCTGCAACATTCAAGGTTGCTTTTGTAATCAATTATTTTAAGAAGATGGAGAGTTTACATCTAAGAAGATGTACAGACTTATTCATGTAAAGTGTTGGACTTGGGAATTGTTTGGACCTTCTTCCCATTAAGCACGGAAGGGCATCGTCCACATTTATCAGAATTATTTTTCTCATGAATCACAAGCACGTAGTGCAAGGTTGTCCGGCGCTGTAATTCCTTTTTGTATTCAGCGCCCTCGCGTCGACCAATTAACCTGTTCTACGTCATCCCTCCGTAGGCACACGATCGTGTCTGCAAAAAGTGGCGTCTCCTGCCCTGCAAAAATACTATAAAAGTCGATCAGCCGATGCGCGCGCGTAGCTGTGCCAGCCATTGAGACTGTGACAGTGCTTCTGGCTTAAGTGAAAGTAAGCACTTTTAATTTTTTACCTCCTTCCCCTGAGCTATAGCCCAGACAACTGCAAACACTGGATCCCTTTTCTAGACCGCGGCAAACTAATATTAAGGTGCTTCGCACTTTCTTTTCCACGTATAGGGTTATGAGGTCATGGGAGGCATGCACAAGAGTGGAGGACCGACAGTGCCATCCCGTCCGGTTAATGGCAGGGCCGTCTCTCCAGTCTACACGAGATCCGCCGCAATGCTCCCCAAAAGGCGTTCATATCGTCAGCGAAGACGTCTCTCTACACTATATAAAAGAAAAAGGCAAATTTCCTTTCTTTATACCTTTTTTCCTTTTATCCCAAACCAAAGCCTTTCTCTCTTAACACTGCAGAGGACACAAAACTAATTCTTTAATTGCTGGTAATGCCAGTAAGGCACATTACCACAGGCAGAAATTTGGACGTTCACATAGAAAATGTAATTTCTATACCACAGCCGTCGTGTAGCTCCTTTCAAAAGGGATCTACTACAGAGAGATGATCCAAATACATTTTAGCTGCTATTAGTACTACTTACTTGTTGTGTTTAAAATGTAGTTTACCCCAAACCACTCCAGTAGTGTTCAATGTAGCTTTACTTCTTAAAATGTTAATGTTTTACTGTTTATTAACTTATAGACTACATTTAATTTTTTTCCCTTGCACTCAGTGAGCGAAGCCACTGGGTAATCAGCTAGTACAATATACAACATTATTGACTAAAATTCAACACCTTCATTTCCAGTTTCATATCATATACCATGGATGACCATGGAGTGGCATTCTAAACAGATGAATGAAAAATCTTCTGCTGTTTTACAATATATTGAGCAGAATACATTCAGTACACACATTTGTCAACTCATCTTTCTTATATTAAAGAAGGGTGTTATATGGGTATGTTTCATTTTTTTCTCAGCTAACAGTTTTAATGAATCTACCTGTATAAGTGCATTCATTGTATTCCTCCCAAATAAAAACTCTTAAATTATGCTAAACCGTAGTTTATCTCTCCCAGATAAATATCTCTTAAAATACTTTAAGGTGTAACAAAAGCACAGTTTCTGATCTCTTATACTTTATACTTGCTACCCATTGGATTTTATAGATCAGCTTTAACATCAGAATTATCCTGTAGTCGCTGATGTGTTCCCTTCCCCCCTGATCATTGACAACTGACTCTACCCATCTAAGTCCATTATCACTAAGCAATAATTTTACTACATTGATGTATTGTCAGAAATCTTTAATTCTTTTGCATAAAATTGACCTCTTAATATTTTAAATTAATACATATAGTAATGTGCAATTATTCATTTCTACTTTACATTTCATTATCACTGATGTGTGTTGTTAATCTATTTTTTAAGTTCACTTTTTTTACAATTAAAAATGTAAACCTTATTCTTAACATATTGTACATGAAAGGTGGGAAAATAAATCAGTTTATCATAATATAGCAACATTCAGAACCTGTTTGCATGCTCCAAACCTTTAGGGAATTTCAGACTATTCAAGACGCTGATCCCTGTTCCCAATGAAACCTTGTATTATACAGGACTTCAGACCACTTACACTTGCACAAGCAGCCAGTTTGCAAGAAAGATAATCCAGATAATCAATGCTCACCAATGCGTGTTTAGTAAGCAAACATTCACCACCCATTGGTGTGTTATACTTTTGATTTCTTTACCCAAACTTTTTTTGGGCAAATTTCATACATATTGTATTTAAGATATCCAGGGTGTTCCACACATCTGGCCATAGAGCGTTTGCTGAATCTGGGGAAAGAGCACAATCTATGGTTTGGGTGTTTAATATATTCTTTGTGTGTATATGTATATTTTATTAAAATTCAATTATTATTATTCTCCCTAACCTCTGCTTGCACGGGCTCTTTATAAAAAGCTCCCTACTTCATTCTTGAGCTTAGTCAGCCGTTTGCTGTCCTATGAGCATTCACTTCACACCCAAGAATCAGCTGGGCTATAAAGGTCATTGCCTTATTAAAATCTGCACCTGTTTTAAACTTTACCAAATTCAATGTGCAGTTTCATGTTTTATCTTTTTGGAAAACATATTACATACTTTTTACATATTTTATTTACTGATTTTGAATTTATCATTACTCGCGTCTCTAGGCATTATGTGTAAAATTTGGATATGATCCCCTGTTGCTGTTTAGGGTGTCCCCTATTTTTCAGAGGTACTTAAAATTATTAATTAGTCACATATTAATGATGGTTCCAAATATTTTCTCTCTCTTTCCTTCTCTTTCTCTTTCACCCCTCTGTCTATTAAAATATGCATATGCACATACCCATATTATACACATACACATATATATGCATCATATACATATACATATACATATACATAGACCTGTAGAAAGCATTCTGGATCCCAAACAGCCTTCCTTTTGACAACATAATACTCTTATCTTCTTCTGAACCCAAATACAACTTATGCTTTCAATTGCTCTTCAGATAAGCTTTAGCCAGCTCCACTCCCAACTTACTTGGTTCAAACAGAGGAACTTGAATTCAAAAAGTATCCATATTACTAACCAAGAATGGTAAACCGGATGGCATGGACGCAGGTTTACTAACTAAACCGGATGGCATGGATGCAGGTACACGGCGATGGGACCATGACACGTACTGCGCAGGCGCGTACAGCGCACGTCTCATAAACCGCAATCGAAGTCGTATCCACCACAAACGAAGGACTCACGGCCCAAAACGAAACAGCTCAACTGACGTGAATGAGAAATGAAGCAACAAGGCGCCCATAGCTAATGACTACCGACACAGCCACGCCAAAAAGAGGATTCTGCGCTGCAGCCCGGATTCAAACGGAAGAGGCTACGGCAGCCCCACAGGTCCACAAAGATAGTACGAAAGGCGCAGGCGTCACCGCCATATTGTGAGTGGCACTACTACGGAGGGCGCAGGCGTCCCCGCCATATTGTGTGTGGCACTACTGCGGAGTGAAGTTAGGAATAATGTGCTGCTTGGGATAGAACAAACCGCTGAACGCTTTACACCGAATTCAAACACAATACAGCTCAACGATACAAACACGAGCCCACCTAGATAAGATCAATGAACGCAGGTGCCTACACCGCGCGTCTGAAACTGCGGAAGCAAAGCAGGCACGGGTTCAAAACGAACGCGCTCGACTGACGGATATACAAACGCGAGCCCGCCTGGATAAAATCAATGAACGCAGGCGCCTACAACGCGCGTATGTAATGCCGCAAGCAAAGCGGGCATGGCTCCAAGACGAACGAGCTCATCATATAAGAGCTCACCCATCAAAAAACACTCAGTCATGTAGTACACACAGATTATGTGCTCTCAGCACATATAAAGCGTATAAGGACAATACGGAGAATAGAGACCCAAAGGCGTTGCAGAGAAAAAAAGGCAGAAAAGATATTATGAAAGCAGTGGAATTCAAAAGGGTCCAACAAACGATGGCACGATACACATGCAGAGAAAGGTACAGAATATGAAAGCAGTAAAATCCAAAAGTATTGTGGCGTCCCAGCCAGGTTGAGGGCTTTTTGGTTTTAAGTGACTGTTAGGTCCGATTGAGGGAGGGCGGAGTTCAGCACGGAAGACTGATAGCGGGGTGTTGATTGATGCGGTAAGGGGGGGGGCGTTGAATAGGGTGCTAGAAAGTTGTGTTTGGGGTTAGGAAGTCGGCGATTGTTCAAGTAAAACTTTTGTGACATTTTATCATGTCAGTCACTACAGTATCAAAGAAAAGATAGAAAAGATCGCATTACCGCAAACAAAAAGTGATTAATCATCAGAACCAGGAGTAATTGAAAAAATAGCAGGACAAATCGAGGTCAGAAATAAAAGGCAAAGAGTAAACAACAAAGTCTTTTCGCATTTGCATCATTCAATGCACAAAATGTGCATTTACACAATAATGGACCATACGCTATGAGAATCTGTGGTCCCGGAACAGTTAAAGCAACAACAAGTTAAATTTCAAACAATATACAATTCGGTCAGGTGTATATTGATGATCACGGAGAAGCGATGCAAATTTTAACAGGCAAAAAAGAAAGGTAATGTATATATTCCGCAAATAACATTACACACCAAAGGAGATCGTGACATGCCATTCATATTAAAATGTTTACAGTTTACCGTCAGAATAGCATTTGCTATGACAATCAATAAATCACTGGGACAAACATTACAAAAGGTCAGATTATTTATTAGAGAAACAGAAACAATATTCACTTACGGGCATTGTCACAATGTGTCTCCAAAAAAAATTGTTTTTAATGAAGCTTTAAAGTAAAAGTGCAAATGATGAAATTGAAACAATTCCAAAGAAAAAAAAATGTATTTCAGGATACCCAACGCCGGGGGTAGGCGAGCGAAGCGAGCAGGGGGCGGAGCCCCCTTGTTTCAGTTATAACCAAAAAAGGATAAGTAACGCCCAACGTACTGGGGAAAACAAGCGACACTCTCTCACTGTCCATCTGTTATAATGGCCTCCTGGCCAGGTAACTACACACCCAACAACCCTGTCAGGATGTCAGCTCAACCTTGCCTTCCATGACAGTAATTCTTATTCCTTCATATTGTTACACCATCAACCCCCAAATTAATATACATATTTTATAATTTCTTCTTTTTCCTTCTTTTTGAGAGATTTTTTTTGTCTTATATACAGTAATTATCAAAAGGTTATCATCCTAAAAGTAGAGCCAATACTCATTGGAATTTATTATTTGCATTTTAGGCCAAACTTAGAAAAATTTATATCTATTTCATTGTAAAAATCTGATTTCTCTTATTTTATATACACCATATGTTTTTTTCCTTTTTTAGACAGTTGCTTTAACAGTGTCAGTGGTACCACAAGACAATATCATTTTGTTTTTCTTTCTTTTCTCTGTTTCCAACATGAATGGCTTAATAAAAGCTTAACAACTCTCGTTTCAGTGGCTTACATTTTCTTCTTTCTGTAATTTGCTTTACATGTTTTGTATTGTAAAAAATGTATTATCTCTATATATATGTAGTACACATTATGAAAGTGTGTCATTTTGCTTGGATTTTCTCTATATATTTAAAATTCAACTTCTGTCTGTATGTATGTCTGTTCGCTTTTCACGAGCGAACTACTTAGCGGATTTAAATCGGGTTTTCTTCTATAATTTGCTTGATACTTGTGCTAAGTATCCTAGTTCGCTTGCGGTACCAATTTACTTGAGCAAATCTGAGAGAGCGAGACGCAGAGGGCCGAGGGGAGGGGGGTGTCACCCTCCTCACTCACTTGCCAGCCTTGGTGCGTATCTTACATCCGCTTAGCTAGTGAATGATAGAAGTACTTAACGGATTTAGATCTGGCTTTGTTCTAAAATTTGCTTGAACATTCCTGTTGATTTTTTGACTTCTCTCATCGTGCTAAGAATCATACTTTGCTTGCCAGAGTGATATATTCATGCTAATCTGAGACAGAGGCTGTGGGCCAAGGGGAGGGGGAAATGTGACGTCAGGAGTGGGGAGCTGGTTTCACTTCTACACAGGTGACGCTGCGGGGGATGGCTAGTCATTTATATATTGAAAAGCTACCCTTATCTTAAGTAAATCAAAATGTGTCATAAATACACTTTGGTTTTTTTCGTGCCTTTATTTATTTTATTATATCCTTTTTTCAGCTAACTGTCTCAGACGTGCTGCTGTACTCAGATCTGTATTATGATGGATGCTACATATATTTTACCTTTAAACCAAATCTCTACAACAAAATGTACACGTCAGTGGAAGATTGTGGGTTCGCTTCCGGGTTCCTCCCTGTGTGGATAGCGCTTTGAGTACTGAGAAAAGTGCTATATAAATGTAATGAATTATTATTATTATTATAATATCGCTGCTACTTCTTTGTCTCATCTTTGCACAATGTCTTGTCTTGTTTGTGTTTTAATTTTAAATTTAAATTTTAGTTCTATTTTAATTCTACTTTTAATTTATTTTTAATTTATTATTTGCACTTCATATTGTTACACTGTGGACCCTGTGCCTCGCAATTTCATCTATCTGTATACTTGTATATGGTTGAGATGACAATAAAGTTCACTTTGACTTTGACTTTGAAAATGCTAATTTTCTCAAATGTTAATTGTATTTCACCAATTGCTAGCATTTATTTTAATTTCCCACTTCTTTTTTTCTTATCCTTTGGACCCTTAACTCCAACTTGCATAAAATGTGGCCACAAGCAGGATCACACCAGTATTTCTCCTGAAGCTTGATACATTCTTCTCATGACATGTCAAACCTAGCTTCAGTACTGCATTGAGGCTGGTTCCTCCCTGGCTAACATTAAAGCAAGTGACTCAGTATGCATCCTGCCAACTATGCTAGTTGTGTCCAACAGGGACACATGGTCCCTGGGATTGTGTTCTTTTAGAAATTCAGTTCATATTTTGAAACTATGTACTGTATATATCCCTTCAGTAACTGTCGTGGAAGTTTTAAGGCAAGAGAAATATGATATAAAAAAAGGGATGTAGTTAACTTGCTTTAAACACAGCTTTCACCCCTAGTGCAGTATAGTTATTTTTATACATACAAATACAGCCAAAGAGAACCTATTGGAACAGCACAATTGTCTTTGAGTTCTTTAGTGGGATCCTGGCCGATTACTGTTCCATCTTTTAGTGGAATGGAGGCATTCTCCTTGGCATAGAGTCAACCTCATGTCTGTGCCAATGGGGCTTCTGGCTTTAACGCATGCTCAGAGGCCTTACTTAATTCCAGGGTGGCCAACTCCGATCCTGGAGAGCTGCAATGGCTGCAGGTTTTTTTTCCAACCCAGCTTGCTTAATTAGAAGAAAACCTTCACTAATGACAGATCTTATTTAATTTCATGGCTTGTTAGTATTTTAACTCTACCATGCCTGTTCATTCTTAAATCATAGTTTCTTTATTTTTCCTTTGTAATGATACATGCATCATCCAAGTGATTTGTAGCCTAAAACGGATGAGCAATTTTCAGTTCTTCATTTTCTCTTCAGTTTCCTTCTGAGTACTTAAGTAATAGTGAAATAGTGAATGATGAATACATACGGGTAGTAGTGGAGACAAGTTAAATTTAGCATTGCTGGTTCCTTTGGCACTTGCACCTTACTACAAATAAGGAGCAGAACTGGCGTGCCTGGGATTTGTTCCTGCCTTGTGCCCTGTATTGGCTGGGATTGGCTCCAGCAGACCCCTGTGACCCTGTGTTAGGATATAGAGGTTGGATAATGACTGACTGACTAAAACAATGAATACAGCTGTTTAAGACTAACATAAGCAATTAAGTGTTCAAAAATCTTAACAAGCGAGACAACTAAAATAAAAAAGAAAAATGTCATGAGCAATAAGTGCTTCATCAGCAATGAATGATTTCTCATGAAGCAAAAGACTTGGAACAAAAACCTGGGGCCACTGTGGCCCTCCAGGTCCAACATTGTTCAGCCCTAATTTTAAAGGGTCTGAGTCTTAAATAACAAATCGATTAAATACAGTTAATTAATAACAAAAACTAGTAACTAATTAAGAAAATAGTTAGAATGAAAACCTGTAGCCACTGTGTCTCTCCAAGATCGGAGTTGGCCATCCCTATTATATATGCTCACTTTTCACTGACTAATACCATATATGAATTACTACCAATTCAGCACATTCAGTTAAATATTTGCATGTTCGTTGTATGGATTAGGCTCTCTAAGACCCCAGTAGAACACATTCTTTAATTATCTGTGAACAGAGCATCTGCTTTAATCATTTAAGGCCCCTGCCTGAAAGAATTGTTTTTGCTTCAGCTAGAAAAATGTACAGTATGTATACTAAATGTAATTAGGCTCACAAATCACAGTATCAATTAGTTCTTTTTCAACTCTGATTACATTCACCCCCTTGATACTTGTGATCTGTTCTGAGGATCGCTTGTACAAAGCAGTAGCATCTTAATATTTCATTAAATGACATAATTTCCAGATTGTGAAAAACCCAGATGTTTTATGACCTCCTCAGCTTCCTTATTGGATGTTCCATTACACTTTGGTTTACAGTTAAACATATGTTGTTGTGGTCAATCTGCACTTTCTCGCCCCTGAGCCCTTCTTTTAACAATTTAAAATCATTATGCCTGATTCGCTATGCATTCCTTGTCCAACCCAGTGGTTTAGAGTCTTTCTTAGTTGTGGTGTTCTTAATGGCTTTGTAGATTTCTCTGAAGCAGATTGTGCATTAGGTAAAGTGGCAGGAAATATGTCACAGGAGCTAAATAGTCTGAAACTGAGATCTCTCATTTAAATAAGTATTGAGGCCCTTTTCTCTGGTACTTCAGACTGTGGTCAGGTGCATCCTGTTTGCTTTAGTTATCCTTGGGATGTGTCTAGAACTTGATTTGAGTCTGTCTATTGCGATTTAAAATCGACAGGACATCATTTAGAAAGGCACACACCTGTGTATATAAGGTCCCACAATTCACACTGCATATCAGGGAAAAAACCAAGCCATGATGTCCAAGGAAATCTTCGTAGACTTCACTTATCAAACTATAGTGAGGTATAGATCACTGCAAGGTATTAAAACTATTTCTAAAATATGGAGTTACCCTAGAAGCAAAGTGGCCTTAATAAAATGTGTGAAATGGAAGAAATGTGGAACAACAAGGACTCCACCTAGATCTGGCCTTTTGGCCAAAACTGAGTAAGTGGACAAGAAGGAGGTAATTCAGAAGCATGGTGGTTGAAGCATCATTCTGTAGGGGTGCCTCTCGGTGGGAAGGACAGGGAAGCTGGTCATAATCGAGGGAAGGATGAATGCAGCCAAAAGCAGACAGTTCACTGAAGAAACCTTGCTCAAGAGTGCATGTGACTTCAGACAGGCGTAGTAAGTTACCTTTTAGCATGACAGTGGCCAGAAACATACAGCCAAGACAATGCTGAAGTGGCTTTGGCACAAGTCTCTGACTGTCCTTGAGTGGCTCATCCAAAGCCAACCTTAAACCCCACAGAACATCTGTGGAGAGACCTGAAAGTGGCAATTTACAGAAGTTTCCTATCCAATCTAATGGAGCTTGAGAGGATCTACTAGGTACAATGCTTGTATACCTTGAGACTCTTCCAAGAAGACTGAAATCTCCAATTGCTGCCAAGAAGGCTTCTAAAAAGTACCGAATTAAGGGTCTGATTACTTTAAAGAATGAGAGATTATAATTTTTAAATTTTTAATGCATTTGCAAAACATTCGAAAAGCATGTTTTCGTTTTGTCATTATGGTGAATACTTACAGAATCTACTGTCAATACATAATAGTCAAGTGATGTTTTTACAAGGTAGTACATGCAAGAGTGTATAATTAAGTTTCCAAGCTCTGGTGATTTGTGTGTTCTTGTATAAAGCTGTATTATTTTATTTCATTAATGTTTTTTGTCAGCTGTTTTTCACCACAGTTGGGAGTAAGCATAATTCTGCCACTAACAGCATTACTGAGCAACAGCAACAGAAAATTCATGTTGCTATTTAATTAGCTTAGTTGGCCTAATTCAAGTCTCTAAAAACTGTGAACCTGAAACTGTTTAAGCTTACAGTTTTGACATTTTTCGTTTCTTCCTGATAGAATAAATATGCTGTACTCTCGGCTGGTAGCAACATGCTTCCTCACAATCTAATAGGAATTTGGAGGATTTCCAGATGCTCTCGTTACCATCCACCAGGCCCCCAACCCGCCTTTCATGAGGACTCAATGAAGTGTGAAGAGGGAGTGGTGGGGAGCATGTTCACCAATTATTTGACATAAGGGGCAGCCCTTAAAAACCTGCTTAATCCGATATCTGTGGAAAGATGCAGTGTTCTGGATGAAAAGGAAAAAGCTTTCACATGGTGAACAGTTAAAAACAGATCAGAGAGGCAATGGAGATGACATAGAGAGAGTGCCAAGCCATCTGGAAAGTATAAAGAACTGAAAGGCTGCATACCTGCCAATAATAACTCTTCTCAGATAAGCGTCAGCAGATATTTACCATTGCCTATACTAAGCAATTTGCTTGGAATACTTAAAAATGGTTATCATTTGGCTAGTCTGCTAGAAGAAAGTGAATGTTAACAATCTATTAACAGATACTGTATCTACAATGGCGCTACAGCAATGCCAAAGCAATTACTGTATAGTAGTAAACAATTGAAATCTGTTAGAGAACCACTGGTGCCAGCCTGTTTATTGCAGTGCTGCTGCACTTAATCATGCATGATTAAAACAAGGAAAGAATACCAACTGAGACCAAACTTTTTAGGGGACATAATTGTTTCCACATGACCTCTGTTTCTGCATTTCACATAATGTTGACTAGTTTTTTTGGCATTTTCAGCATTAGTCTCTCCTTTCAGTGCCTGTTTCAAGATCTCTCCTTCCACGTTTTGACTGTTATTCACCGGAGGGTCCATCAGCAATATCCAAGATTGATACACATTTTCATTCTGCCAACAGCTGTATTTTCACTTACACGTTTAAAGAGGACTATAAAGGAATCAAAGGAAATTTGCTTTCATTTTTGAATGGTAAAAACCACAGTACATTTTAAGAGCTTTAAGAATGTATCCCACAGGTTTGCAGCCGTTTTTGCACCTAATCAATGACAGTAATCTTTTGCCTTGCAGATGTATGACAGCAAAGGGCAAAAACAGATGGGTTGCATTGTTAATACCTTACTGACTTTTATTGTCTTCTAATGCAATCCATTCTCAGTATATATATTCATTCAGTTTTAAACCAATTTATTTCAATATAGGGCCACAAAGCCCACACCAGCAGCATCAGATGCATAGCAGGAGTCAGCCCTGGATGGGATGCTAATGACCCATGCTCACTCAAAGAAGTCCAGTTCTGAAAATATGCAAAATACAAAACCATGCAATATATATAAACAAGCAGCATTTAGATTTTTTAAGAGAGCATGGCCTTAAATAAGAGTAAGGGCCAATTAGCAAAGGAGGAAAGGAAAACCAAAGAAAATCCATTTATCAGCATTACTAGAGAAATAAATCTCAGGTCTATGATGCTTTGGACTCAGTAAACTCCAATGGCCCTAAGCCAACTGTCCGATCATGTCCATCTATTGGCATCCCACAAAATGGTACAGTACATGTTAGTTTGTCACTTTTGATAACTCTGAAGCTAGCTCCGTTACATTGGCCTATTTAAGATTGTTAAATGCATTGGTACCATTGGATTTCGAGTTCATCCTTCATCCCATGTTTCTCATCTTAATTCCATGGTTTTATATGTACATTTGTACTCAAGATTTGCGGACTGTGAACAGTCTGTTTTAACTTTGATTTTTAATAATTTTTTCTGATTGTTTATCTGGTTTCTTTTCTTTCCATTATGAGGTGTGTTTTCTGATTAAAATTTTATTTAAAGTAGCTAAATTATTTTTGCACCTTTTCCAGTATCAGGCATTTCTGTTTTGTGGAATCATTCCCGTGACATGGTGACCTGTTGCCTTGGGGGGATTGAGGAGGTCACAAAGTGTTACTCACTGGTGCAACAGTTTAAATATTGCTAAATATTCACATTCTGGAATATGAGCTTACAGATAAACTCCTTTAAAATGTAGTGTACAAATGTTTTGATTAGCATTTCCTGTTACAAGAACTTTAGCTTCGACTTTTCACTTTCACTTATGTTTTTTGTTAGGAGTTGATGTTAGTTCATTTTGAATTTCTGATTTTGACTATTTTGTTTGTATTGTAGTACAGAACAGAAGTGTAAAAGGAAAGTAGAAGTGATTTTTTTTTTAATTTTTTGGAAATGCCAGACTCATTTCCTATTGTTTTTGCTCAAACTGTATATTATTTTTATCCATTTGTCTGTTTTTGAGCATTATTTTTCTTTACACTTTTGAGCAAATGTGGTATCTAACAAGCTTTTTAGTGCATGATAGCCCTCCCCCTGCACTCATTGGTCTGGAGTTTAGCCCAGTAGTTGTTTATTCACTTGATACAATGGTGCTTCACACGATATTAACATTGCAAAGCGTGGTTATAGAGAAGTTAAAAATTAAAGTGAGTGAAGACATTTCAAGTAGAACATGTGCCTTGTAATTGTGCATAGCTGGGATTCAGTTCACTGGAGAACTACCACTGTGGTGGCTTAACATCCAATGAATGAGGAAAGAGGTGGACCTTCAATTCAAAACTCAATCCCATTTCAGCAGAAGTGGTTTATTTCATAATATTTTAGCCAAAATGCACATTGTGAGCATCCAACTGGATATCTGACATGTGGATTATGCAGCAAAATTAATTGGAGATTTTTTCATGGATGGTTTGATATTGTTTGCTGATGTTCAAGCCAGATCTTATTGAAATCCACTAAATCTCCATTCTTCATGAAAAAATAAGATTAAAAGTTTTTCTCAGTTGTCACTACAAACAATGCTAACTTCTGTTTGTCCTGAGTCTGTTTCATTTAATGATTAATACATTTCAGCTACTTCCACTTGGAAAAAAATACTATTGCAGCATCCCAGCCAGGTTGAAGCTCCTTTTGGAGTGATTTTGGGTCCGATTGAGGGAGGGCAGAGTACAGCGCAGAGGACGCTCGGGTGGCTGATACCCAGGATGGGAGAAGGGTCGAAAGGTTCGTTGGAGAAGGGTTAGGGTTAGGGTTGAGTTGTGGAGTTACGAAGTCGGCATTTTCTTCTTTTTCTGTTTTTGTTTTTCTTTAACGGTGTCTCTCACGACTGCAAATATGAGAGAAATATAGGAGACTGTAAATAGTTCAAAATCAAAGACATTCATTTTTTTTTTTGCAGTTAAAACCCTGTTTTTTTTTTCTTTATTGTTCAAGTAAACTTTTGTGAGCTTTACTTTGTCCGTCTGTTTTTTTTCTTCTTTTTTCGAACTTTATGCAAAGGTCGCTACACTATAAAGGATTCTCTGCTTTTATTGATAGATATACTCACTGGGCAATTAGGAAGCAATATTCTATTCTACTGGGGTGGTATTAGTTCCTGGTAATTGTTATGGAGTTGTCCATAAAACATAGCAAAAAGGAGTGCAGGCCTAAAAATAACCAAATCCAGACCAGCACTCTCGTAGTCTTGAACTCAAAAAGTGGTTTCAGTGCAGGCAGCCCAACAACATACGCAGCAGGCAGGATATAGTCCACATTATTAAAAAACAAAAACAAGAAAAGACACAACAAATAAAGAAAAAGCAATCATCAACAAAGAAATCCAACCCATAATCCAATCCTTAGTCACAAAAGTGAGCAACAATATATATTAAAAAAACAGAAAATCTATCACACTACTCATTTGAAGAAATTCACTCCACTAACTGACAATGCTGATCAGACTCTTTACCTCAAGTAAGAGGGCAGAGGGTAGTCCTCCAGCTGATTGTCACGGTGGCCACTCCCCGAATATTCTATTTTAAGGGGACAGGGCACTATTACAATACAATACTACAATAAACATAATACATACAAAACAAAGAATTAATAAACTGCTATTTAAAACATATAGCCCAAGGGAACCAAACATATTGCCAATAGAAAAATATACAAAATTATGTTTAAAAAATAACAAAAATGTTAAATTAAAAAATATTGCTTAAGCCAGGGAAAAAAAAAACTTGGGTAAACCATAATATAAACTAGGTGATTGTCTGCTTAGTATTGAGGCACTCATTCTTTTTTATATACTTTTTTACATATTTTTACAGGGGTAGTGTTAAAGAAAATAAAACACAAGCGGTAAAGTGAATATGACACTGACATGGCTGATCCCTTTTAGCATTCAGTGTCATTTAGATCAGAACCACTCATCAATACTTCTCAGTATTTGGATAAAGTAAAGAAAAAGAATATAGTAAAAGAAAGTTAAGCATTTAAAGCTATAGTAAAATATATAAAAATTATCCCAATTTTTTTACATGTAAATATCATATTAGAAATATTTTTCTGAATCTAAAATAAGAGAAAAAAAGATTGATTAAAAAACGTTTGACTGATTTGTGAATTTGGTTGGAATGAACGCCTGCAGCTGCAGTGGTGTGTTTGGACTGACCCTGTGAAGAACCCCTTGATCAGTTCAATGTTTGTTCTTTTTTATTTTTGTACTAGTTGATTAACCAGTGGCTTCACTCACTGAGTGCAAGGGAAAAAAATAAAATGTAGTCTATAAGTTATTAAACAGTAAAACATTAACATTTAAGAAGTAAAGATACAGTGAGCACTACTGGAGTGGTTTTGGGTAAACTACATTTTAAAGGCGCTATAACACAACAGGTAAGTAGTAGATCCCTTGTGAAAGGCGCTACACGACCGCTGTGGTATAGAAATTACATTTTCTATGTGATCGTCCAAATTTTTGCCAGACAACCTTGCACTACATGCCTGTGATTTACTTGTTAAAATAATTAATCACAAAAGCAACCTTGAATGTTGTGGGGTTTTAGTGACCCGAACTTACCTTAAGGGACAGTAAGTAGTTGTGCAGGGCAATTTACAAATGGAGTCCTGCTTCGATGGCACCGATTGCACTTATTCGCAAAGATTTCCACTCTCCTAGGAGCCGACAGGGGACTTGAAGTGTCACAAACAGTGCGAGAAGAGAGGATGCTGTCCGAAACTGCGAAGGTCTTGACTCGGCGGAGCAGCCCGACATTCCGCACCTTCCTGTGTCCACTTTGTTCTCACAACCCCTCGTAGCTGAAGGCAGTCTCGTCTTCACATTGTTTACAGCTCGACACAGTTAAAAAGTAGAAAGACACAAAGCTGTTTTCCTCATCTCTTCTACTATCAAGTACTGCCAACTAAAAAAAAGTTACAATGTGGCAGTTTCAGCGACAGTCACATGGACGAAAAAATAAAACTTCTCTGTCAGAACGCGCCTAGCTAGTTCCTGTATTATAATATGTTCTGTGGTCATAGGTAATTTCCATATTGTGTGGTCATACGTAATTTCCGTTTCATACGTAATTTCCATATCACGTGGTCATACGTAATTTCCGTTTCAAACGCGAAAAGAATTTTATATATATAGATAATGTCATTTTACTTCCCCTAGAGGGCACTGTAGTCTTTACAGCATATGATGGCCTAAAGAACTGAGGGGAAATACAGGGCATTGGCTTCTGTAACAGAAAATGTGAAGTTCAAGGGTGCTTGATTACATTTCCACATGTGTCTCTCTTTTAGCATTGCTCTGATATGCGGCTGATTTTCACTTTAAGAATTGGTTATTTTAATTTGCCAGATAGATCTTTTATTTTAATCACTGTCATGTGTAAGAATCATTAAGAAAATAATTCAAAAGTTTAACTCAGGACAATTATTACTTTATGTTAAGCAGTTTCTTATGTTCAAAGAGCTCCATTGCAATACGAAGCAGATGATGCAGAATGCTGCAAGGGAACATTGTCCATCTGTCATCTTCTGACCCCAACACAAATACATCAACCATCAAGTGTGCCTCATACACCTAAGACAATATCAATCCACAGTCTCATAGATAAGAGGAGGGAAAAAAAACCTGTTGACATGCTATATGATCTTTGCCTTCCTACTTTTTTAAGCATTGAATTTAAAATGTTGTGCTTCAAAGACGAGGCATAAGGTCACCCCTGGTATCACCCTGGAGTGTCCTGTGTAAAATACTACAGAAAATGTTATACAAAGCATTGGAATGATGGGAAAACTCATCACAGCATTTTCAGGAGGAGAACATTAACAAAAAGAGAGAGAAAGATAGAGAGAGAGAGATGCATTGTGCAAATATCCCATACGATAATTTTCTGGCACTAAGCAGTCATAGGGCTGACTTCATGAGACATATTTAACAAGAGAAATTCAATTCAGGGGTAAACAAAATGTGCTAGTGATTTGTAGAGGAGAGACTCATTATACTGAGCCATGCCTCTGGATCAGAAAAGAAAATATAAAACCATAAATTAAACAGATTTTTAGGTGTTGTTTCCAGGACATATGGAAATAAAATGAAATAGCAGTAGTGACTTACTCCTCTTGTGGTTTGGATTTACATTCTTTGTAATCCTTCACACAGAAGAAGCAACACAAATGATTCTGACACATGTTCTCGGTTTTATACACATTTTCTTCCACCTTTTTAAGGAAATGGCATAGTGCGAAAAACCAACATTTAATTATTTAAACAGGTGGATGTTAACTGGAAGGCCAGGCTGAATTTCAGCTAGAAAGGAGGTACATGTTGGGAATATACTTAGTGTGTCTTTATTTGTCTTTGGTGTTGTCATTTATACTGTACTCATTCCATGTTTCTCTTGGCAGCTTGAGAGCTACATCCAAGAAGACGTCAAGATGGAAATGACACGCATGCAGCGTTCTGCTGCCCATAACCAAACTGTGGCGATGCTGGAAATTGGCACCAATCTCTTGAGTCAGTCAGCTGAGCAAACTCGGAAGCTCACAGATGTGGAAACACAGGTAAAACTTGGCAAGGGCCATTGGGGGACTACATATAGCTAAAATAAGAAAAACAAAGTTGGCCAATATTGTCTTACAGTGATATCTTGCTGAGTTTGTCAGTTTCTTTTACATCCATCTTTCCAACAATTGTTAAAACCAGTTAACCTATTTCTGGATCAGGGACTTCACACTCCATTTCAGCATCATTATGAGTAAGACAGCAACCAATCCCAGCACCAGTCTGTCAAAGCAATGTTCACTCATACTTGACCAACTAAGATCTGCTAGGAAAACTGGGTGTCAATCAGTAAAATCTAATAATGTGAAAGGTACAGATTGAGCAGAACCCAACATCCTAAATCTGCAAAGCAATTCATGAAACTAGAGAGAGACAAACCAATAATGCACTGAACTGTGTCTTTTTATTTCCGTTCAGTTCAATTCATATTCATGTGACCTCAAACTATGAAACAGGATGCCTTCAAGGCAACAGTTAAACAGCAAGTAGAAAAAAAATAAGGTTTGTAACTTTACTAAGCAGAAATTGCACATGGAAAAAGACATCAAATAAAGTTCAAAATAATCCCAAGTAAAACAATAAAATTGCATCCCCTCCAGAACTTGGCTTTATTGTGTTTCTTCATGCCTTGCCTGTTTGGAAGTGTGATTTATGCAGTTAGCCACCACATTATCTCACAAAAGCAGATCCCATCACACCTTCTACTTCTTATTCCTTCATTTTTTCTTCCCATTCTTCCCACCATTTCATCCTTCACCATAAACTCTTTTCAGAGCTTTTGATCAGTTATACTCTTTCTGCAAAGTTAACTTTAAATAGCATCTTGGGTAACTTCCAGCTTAATCCCAAAATCACTATTGGGTGTTCAGGTCTCCCATCTATTTCAGAAGGACAGCATGGTTTCTAATGTTCTCTTAAAGGAGGTGCTGTCATCTCAGGTGTTGCCCTTTTGCTTTGACTGTCTTTTCAGCCATAGAACAAGGCATCTCTAACTCCATGGGAGGACGTTCTGTGTTGTTTTGTAATCATGTGCCATTGCTGCTAACCAAAGATGAATGGCCTTCTGTGGCGTACAGGACATGTACAAGACACAATACCCATACTGGCCCCTTTCTTCCCACAATAACAGAGTCATGATGTCCTCTGATGACAGCATGGCTCTGTATTTTATATAGCAATCATCTTTGGAGTGGACATTACAAGTCCCTGCACGGTTATTGCAGGAACAGCTTGAACCTCAACAGTGTCTGATCTAATCAGAGATGTTCAAATACTTTGGCAAGCTGATACAATTCCTTAACAAAAATGAGAAGCAAGTTTCAAGGTCTAGGCAGGACAAAGAGGCCCTCACCATCCTATATACTAAGACTGTAAGAGTTATGGTAGAAGGAATCAATTGCTTTGCTACACCTTTACTGCGTAAGAAGGATATGCCATACCTACAGGCCCCTCAACAATACTGTTATTCCCAATTTGAGAAATGTTGAGAAGCACCTGCTAAAGGATCCAGTTAAGGCCACAGCTTATACAGAGGAGATTAAGAAGTTGGAGCAAGTTGGTTATGTCCTTAAGCTCTCACCAGAGACCAACCTGTCTAATAGTGAGTCCTGGTTTATTCCACATCATTTAGTCCAGCGGATTGGAAAGAACCAGAGTAATGTTTAATTGCTCCTTCAAATATAAAGTCATCAGTTTTAATAACTACCTGTTGCCAGGTCCTGCCTTAAACCCCTTACTTCTGGGCGTGCTGCTACGTTTCCGTAAGCATGCAGTAGCTATAAGTGGTTCCAAAGAAGAGGGTCAGATGCTTTGCAATATAGGCCCACCGAGTGCAGTAGACTATCAAGCAACAGAGCTGCTGATTTTCCTGAGAGTACAACAAGATAGTTTACTTCAAGAGTACAAACAGGTGAATGCTGAAGGGACAGTTACTGTATAATTTGTCACCAAAATTCAACGAGTCCAGCCAGCATATTCAAATAGGAGGTCATCTGAGCTGTGCCACGGAATTGGAGTTTGCCTCTATTCATGTTATAGTTTTAGAACCTAATCATCCTTTCACCAGATTGATCATTCAAGACTGTAACAATAAGTTATGCCATCCAGTGCCTGAACGAATGTGTCATGACTGTACGAAGTGAAAGGGAAGACCTGCCATTCCTAAAATGGCAGATCTCCGACCTGCTCGGCTTAGACTATTTAAACCTGCCTGCTATAGTACTGGTATGGACTGTTTTGGACCCTTTCACATCAAAATAGGAAGACATTCTGAAAACAAGTGGGATATAATTTTTAAGTGCCTTACCACAAAAAGGTGTTAATTTGGACCTTGTTATAGGCTGTTGATACTGATTCATTTTTGATGACATTAAGAAGGTTTGTTGCACAAGGAGGTATCCCATATGAACTATTGTCTGATCAGGGTACAAATGTTCATGGTGGGTAGTGAGAGCTAAGAGAGTCCTTTGCAAATTTAAGTCCTGAATTGCAGCAGCACTTAGTTAAACAACAAATTATGCCTTGATTTAACCCACCGAATGCACCTCATTTCAGTGGGGCATGGGAAAGGGAAATAAGATCAGTCAAACAAGCACTCTGTACTGTAATAGGTTCACAGATATTGACAGAGGAGATACCCCAAACTGTACTCATTGAGGAATTTTGAATAGTAAACCATAAGGATATGTGTCCTCCAATGTTATGGATATTGACCTAGTTACACCAAATGTGTTGCTTATGGGGGTGGCTAGATACTTTGCTTTCACAAGTGGCATATTTAGCTATAGAGTCTATAGTGAAAAGAAGGTGAGGGCTTATTCAATGATTGCTGATCATTTCTGGGCAAACTTTATTAAATATTATCTGCCTAACCTGCATGTGTGCCAGAAGCGGAGTAAAGATACATTGGATATTCCTATGGGGAGTGTAGTTATGCTTATTGATCCAAAGATTCCTAGATCCTTCTACTTGATTGGTCAAGTGATCAAGACCTTCCTCAGCCAAGACGGACATGTTAGAGTTGCAGAGGTTAGGGTAAAAGATAAGGTTTACACTGCCCGGTTATTCGTTTGATTGAGCTGCCAGAGATCCTGGAAGAGAGTATCAATGAGCAGGTAAACCCTAAATGATGTCTCTGCTTATGTAAGGAGGGGCGGCAATGTAAGAAAGTCAGAGAGAGTCTAATATCCATATAGCGGGAAGCTGTTCTGGCAGGTGTTCGGATTGTGTGTCACAGCCTTAGTGGGCAGTGTGGAACAGTACAGGTAGACCAAGTTATATGTGTTATAAAGAAAATAAGTCAATGTTCAGTTTTATAATTCCTAGTTACATTTAAAGACTGACTGTAAAGTGGCATTATTTTGGTTGCAAGTTACGAATGCTGCCCGTTCATTCCTACAACTCAATGGATAAGACAGCAAGACGCCGAGTTTAACAGCATTGAATTTGTTATATTAGAATACAATACAAGCCTTCAATAAAAGATACTGAAAATTAAGTGCCTCATCTATACTTCCTTTATGACTGTTCAAAATATTCCTTTCCTGAAACATCTTTGTGTTTTAACTGACATCCTGTTGCAAACTGAGCAGTCAGAGTTGAGTGATTTTCATCCCCTACAATATTCATTTATTTTTAATTTTTGGTGATTTTCCTGTGGTTCTTTCTGGAAATCTTTGCATATAATTAAGTTTTTTTACCCAAGTATTTTGAATTTGACTTTAATTTGTATAGAGAAGGTGTTGCTAAAAGGTTGAATTATTTTTGCTGTGGTGTCATTTTGTTTATCACAGGTTCTACCCTTTTTAGAGTGATTTTGTTAGGTGTATTTTAGACAAAAATATATGGCATATAATGAATAAATTATGTTTTTCACAAACAGCAACTAGTTTTTCCTCATATTAAGCATTAGTGTTCTTACTATTACAGCTACTGCGGCAAACACCAGCTTTTGCTAACTCATCCTAACTAAATAAATGAGTGCAATGGCACTTATTAATACAACAATATTTGTTTATTTGATTTTTTTGAATCTTAAAGACACTGTGCATGCTACATATTTCTTAATCTAATATCCACAGGGTATAAAACCATTGCGGGTTGTTAATCCACACTTATGTTGTCCTCATTAAACTATTTACATCACATCGGTTTTTGAAAAAGAGAAATGGTTAGTGGATAAAAGCATTCCTCACTAACTTCAGACTAAGCAAACAAACTTGTATGTTGCTTGTGGCCGGGCAATTCTGTACAAGGTAGACTGTGTTTTTAATTTTTTTTTATTAACTCTAATTTTATGGTAGCAGAAGTCTGCAGCTTGCTTATGCATCAGCAGGCAACTGACTTTCTCTGGACCTTAGTGTTGTGTTGAAAGTCCTCTTTCAGTCGAAACATTTAACTTGAATGAAAGAGGTGAAAGATGGGTGATGGAAGGGACTATTGAAAACTTTGCTGACAGCAACTGTCAGGAATCAGCAGAAATACATTTGAGATTTTTCGCTGTCTCATGGGAGGTTTCATGTGTTGGAGTCAATTTTTCTCTGGAATGAGGGAATGATGTAAGCTGCTCAAAGAGTTTTGGATTATGCACACAACTGCTACAAGTTGCCATATACACTGCTGTTCTGATGTGATTTAGCCACATTAAATATGCAGACATTTTGGTATATCCACAATACAGTATATATTGCACAGAATTGTGTTTAGTCTCATCCAGTTTTGGAAATTAGCTATACATTTAGTTTTTGGGGTGAATCCAATCTGTAAAACACAAGCAAAAAGTATAAAATGCATCAATAATGAAATTCACCTAATTCAATTTAGAGGCGCATCAGCCAGAAAACATCCTAGTTAAATCGTAAGCAAGGCAGCAACCAATCCAGTCTACTGAACCCTTACATCCATTAGGCCAGTTTATAATTTTCAGCTAGCCAAAGCTGTATGTCTCTGGTGTGTTGGAGGAAAACTGAAAAATCAAGGCCAGCATGTGGCCCACAATGAAGGGATAATCAATTAATGAATATTGATATTACATTATTAGGAAAAAGGTACAAGTGAGTGGTTCAGTGTAGGAAAACAGAAAATGTACTTTTTATTGGTCATGGAATGATCATAATTTGCATTTTATGGCTTCCTAGAAGTTGAGAAGACTTCAAAAGAAGATATTAATATTTACATTTCATTTAAAGTATTTCATTATAGAAAGTAGATTTGATCAGCTACAGTAATATGGTGATTATTATGACCCTGGCTAACTGAAGGAGAAACCCTAGTAGGGTGAGTGGGAGAGGAACCGTTGACACATACTATGCAGCTGCTAGGCCCAGCATGAAGGAAAATGCTTAAGATATCTTACAGACTTCTATTATACAGATCTGTCTAGCAAATAATTATTTTCCAATTTTATAATGTGTATCTGGAGCAGCGGGTAGCACTGCTGCCTCGCAGTTAGGAGACCCGGGTTCGCTTCCCGGGTCCTCCCTGCGTAGAGTTTGCATGTTCTCCCCGTGTCTGTGTGGGTTTTCTCTGGGTACTCCAGTTTCCTCCCACAGTCCAAAGACATGCAGGTTAGGTGCATTGGTGATTCTAAATTGTCCCTAGTGTGTGCTTGGTGTGTGTGTGTGTGTATGTGTGCGCCCTGCGGTGGGCTGGCGTCCTGCCCGGAGTTTGTTTCCTGCCTTGCGCCCTGTGATGGCTGGGATTGGCTCTTGCAGACCCCTGTGCCTCTGTAGTTAAGATATAGCGGGTTGGATAATGGATGGATGGATAGTGTATCATATACAGTATATAAACACCACTGCATAAACCACATGCTATGAAGTGACGTTGATTTGTAGCTGCCAAAAGCTACCCTTTAGCAGAAATGAATAATGACTTTGGACCAATTTGTGTGTTTGTATCTCAGCACCTTCTCATAGCAGACCTCAGAATACTTACGTTTATCTTCAGAAGACAAGAATTCAACAGTGTGAGTAATCCTAGGTTGCTGTGCTTTAAGCCTCGACTTGAAAAGGGTGTTCTATATTTCTGTTTTGTGAGAGGTCAGAGATTCCTAAAATATGTGTATTACAGCTTCTAGCATTAGTGGTGTATAGTGGATGTTCCTTGCTTCATAACTTCATCATATGCCATAGTCAATAGATTACTTATATTATCATGGCAGAAAACTGAAGATTGCCTAACATCAATTACAGAAGAATTGTAATGGATTATATCAATGAGTAATAGTGCAAGGCATAGCAGACACTATAGAGATTAGCTATGGCTTGGTTGAATCCATTTTTCTTGAACAATTAAATATTAGTAGTGGTTTGCACGTGTTGGATGTGTAGAACGTTGGCTCCCGAAATAAATCATTGCTCCATCCATTGTTTCAAGAAGATGCTTTAGCTAATGAATTTGAACTGATACACATTTTGGAAATGGGGCTGAAACTTTGATACATTACTCTGACTGAGAGTTCAAAGAACAATAAAAGAAATTGAAGCACGGCAATTCTCCAACACTAAAGAAATTCAAAGTCTACGATTTTCACAACAAGATCACGTGTACATTTTTATGATGTTGATGACATAGTTCTTATTGATTACAAAAGGCCCACAAAACTGAGCAGTATTCCATTGCTTTGGTTTGACAGTAGCAATAAGGAGAATCATCACGGAATGCACTCAACCTTCCAATAGAGTCTAGGTGTAGACCTCCAAAGTTCTGCTCCGTTGAGGACGTTGTCGCTTTGCACTATAGGTAAGATTAGGGTTTTGAGGGGATCATTCGACTAAAGTCAAGTAAACCAAGTGACAAAATCGTGCTGTCCAATTGACTGCCCAACAGAGCTGCTGAATCATGGAGCTGCGGAGCTCTTTAACTGGGCTCTTCTCCAACCTTCCTCAATCTGTTTCATGTGGATTTAGAGAGGGCCACAGCCACCCATATTTCTAGACATGGTCCTATGTGACTACCACATGTTTCTAAATCTGTAATGATACCTTCCTGGGACAAACTATGACAATGATAAAGACAACATTTTCATAGCATAGCCCACTCACACACTCACACTGGAGTAGTTTTTGTTCAGGTACTTCACTTTCCTTCCTAAAATCCCAAAGATGGGCAAGTTTGGTTTATGGACAATAATGCGTCATTGCTTCTTAGAAAACCTTTAAAACCACAGCATGTTTTTTCTAGACAGCACCTCTACAGCTTTAGATGTTTTGGTTAAAAGAGTGTTGTTAAAAATAAGTATCTTTATTATATAAACATCTAAGGACCAGTGCAAGTGTTTTCTCTTTCACAAAAATCATACTCACAAGTGAAATACAGAATGAATGATCAATATGTCAAATTTTTGCCTTGGCAATGATGCTGACTTTGTTGGGCATGAAGCTAATGCACTGTTTTGGGAAACTACAGGTACTGAATCAAACATCTCGTCTAGAGATTCAGCTGTTGGAGAACTCTCTGTCTACTCACAAGCTAGAGAAACAGATTCTTATTCAAACCCAGGAAATATCTCAGTTGAACGAGAGAAACAGGTAAGAAAAAAAAAATAAAATTCCTTTCTAAAACTTGATTAAAACAAAATAAAATTTCAAGTTAAGAAAATCTGATGGTTCCTTGTATCAAACATAACCACAATTGCTGTGAATTGAAGCTTTTCTTAAAAGGAACTTTTTCATAAACAGAAGTTCAAATCTGCAATTTGTACAAGTCCGGAGGACTCCTGTAATTTTTGTTAATATCCCTTACTAGAGTTTACACTGCATGACCTACCACTTGTCATAGCAAACTGAAAGAAGATTTGATTTCTGTTGCTTTTTACAGGATTTTGTTTTTGGCATGATAATCCAATAGAACCTCTGATCCAATTATTTTACTTACTATGTGATCTCAGGAATTCTGCCATAGTTTTTACATGAGGAATTTGGATCATTAATGATTTTTAAATTGTTTAGGCAGACTTTATCATTATTTTTAAAGACCTGTTTTACTATTGGCCACATGTTATTCAGACAGCTGAAACTTGCCAATGGTCTATATGATTAGTCAGTGCTTACGTGCCAAGTCTTAATATTATGCGCACCATGAGTAATGTCGGGTGCATAGTCTTGAATAAATTTAGTTTTTTCTCAAGACTTCTTGTGTTCCTAATTTCTAAATTATTTTTATAGAGAACATTCAGGTTGAATTAATGAAAGAAGGTCACAGTGGGACAGTGGGGGACTGAACAGGCAACTATTTGCCTCAAACAATGTAATCTTTATAACAACCTGATTATACATTTTTACGTGTTTTAATATCTCCATTAAGTTGAATGAGCAGTGTAATGGTAAGCATAGTTGCATCAAGGAACCTGTATGCTGTGTTGAAATTCCACATCCATGTTGCTAATTGTGTGGATTTTGTACTATCTATATTGGTATATACCCACATTCCCAAAAATGTGCATTTTAGGTTAATTGTCAATTTCAAAAAACGTCCCTTACCAGTGTGAGTGTGGGGAAACGTGTACGTGGGCCCCATGACAGACTGGTGCCCTGTCCACGGCTGATTCAACAACAACAGAAACATTTATTTCTATAGCATACATTCATACAAACATTGTAGCTCAAAGTGCTTTACCAGATGTCAAAGAAATAGTTACGTGCAAAAAATTTAAATTAGATAAGAATAATAATGCAACAGTTGTAGTTTGCAAAATTAATATTGCACACTTACATGATATATATACTGTATTGTGGCTGGGTACAGGAGTGACAGCTCTATGAACTGGAGAAATTTGGTGTGCCAACTGGGTTGTCCTGTTTATTGCCCAAAACAAAACAAAAAATCAAACGTTCTTTGGTGTGTGTGTCCTGCAAACCAGGAAATCAACTCCAAAAGAAGGTGTTTAGGCTGGTTAGCCAGTAGTAATTTCACTTTGGTGGTTGTGCTCCATCCGGCCGATTGCTCTTCTAGGAAGCTCAGTCTTTTATGGAGGCCAAACCAGAAGGGGTAGAGTCAGTTGTCCTCACTAGCCGATTTCTCTACACGTTTTGGAAAGAAGGAGATGACACTGTTAGCAACAGCGCACCTTCTCAACCTGGCAGGTTATTACATATCTTCACAGAGCCTGTAAGGAAGTGCTAAGACGCACATGTGTCAAAATATATAATGAATATGGGAGCTTTTTTTTTAAGTTTCTAAATGACTGCCCAATGATAAGGTCAGTTGAACAGGGTGCATCCAAAAATATAATAATATCCATCCATCCATCCATTTTCCAACCCGCTGAATCCGAACACAGGGTCACGGGGGTCTGCTGGAGCCAATCCCAGCCAACACAGGGCACAAGGCAGGAACCAATCCCGGGCAGGGTGCCAACCCACCGCAGAAAATATAATAATAATAATAATAATAAATAAATAATAATAAAAAAGACTAGCCATAGACTACAGCCTTCTGTAATGCTGAATTTGATTAAGCAGGTTTCAGAATGTTACATTATGTTATGTTGTTTAGTTAAAATTAAATGCACTTTTAGGCAAAAATATTTAAGGAGAAGGGCTTCCTTAAATATGTTGCTGTTTCTTCATTGCCCATTGTAAGATGTTGGTCCCCAGTTTTGTGAAATCTAGTCCAGCATGAACAGGATGCTCCAAAGAGCTTGGCCTCAAAGAAGGATTTATTGCAATTTGTGAAGGTCATTGTTGTTTCATTTAACTTATTTCATACTTTAAAAATAAGAGATATTAATAATAATAATAATTATAATACCGTATATACGCATATATAAGTTGGGTCTTGAAACCCAAAAAATTGATCATAAAATCAGACCCTGACGTGTGACACTTAAAATTCCATCCATCCATCCATTTTCTAACCCGCTGAATCTGAACACAGGGTCACGGGGGTCTGCTGGAGCCAATCCCAGCCAACACAGGGCACAAGGCAGGAAACAATCCTGGGCAGGGTGCCAACCCACTGCAGCACTTAAAATTGATCTATTTTTTTTTTTTACATCTTCTTGCCTCCTCCAATATTATACCAGTTTCTCAGACGCATTGAATTTTGTTGCAGCAGCACAGTTGCCAATTTCTTTCACTACTTCAATGATGTTTAATTTAAAACCAGCTTCATATTTTCTTCTGATCAAACGCTCCATCGTAGATAAGGGATGCTCTTATGATAAAGGTAGATGAGGGTGTAAGATACAAAAATCACAAAAGAGTGCCAACGTCGCTTTGGAATAGTTCGGGTATTACCACGTGGTCACATAGGCACGATAGAGAGAAGGAGAGAGAGAGGTTAGGAGCACCCACTGATACAGCGCATTGCCGCATCCACATAGAGAAAAAGGCAGTCTGCTCTGTGGTTACTCTATCAGGTGGCCGTTAGCATGTCATAATCTCTTGTACCGATAGCGTGAGTTTTCCGCAGTCTACTTATATGACAGATATTATAAAATACCAGAAATTATACTGTAAAATCAAGTCCTGACTTAACCGTGGGAGAACTTATCCGCAAGTATATATGGTAAAAATAATACATTTCATTTATATGTGCCTCTCATTGACTCAAAGACACAGTACATAAATTAAAATTAAACAGGTCAAAGACAATCAAAATCAAAAACAGAAAAATAAGACAGTCAAATAAAAGACAACCGAGTTTAAAAAGATATATCTTTAAATTAGTTATAAAAACAGCAATTGCAGAAGACTGTTGAAGACTGTCGAATATGAAGAGGTAGAGATGTCGATAACATGGCAGCAACAGTACTAAAACCCAGTTTAGTGCGCAGGACAAGAATTAATTTTACATTGCAACAGGAGGGTTTAATACATATTATAACTGTACTGTACATTTCAATGATGGGACCATTTTCATAATGAAGAGCACTCAATGACTGGTGCAAAGGTAGCTAATGTTCCTAGGCAGTATTGGATTAATAAACTGAAGCTAAACATCAATTAATTTGTTCTTTCATTGAATTAAGATGTTTAACAGCATAACCAGCCATAGAATTTAATGGAAACCATTCTGCATTACAAGTCACAACATCTGCTGTCAGTTTATGTCACAAAGACATTTCAGAATCTTGCTGTCAGGTATTTCAAGCTGTCAGGTACTTCATGGCAGGCAGCTATGGATGAAGACTAATTTTGAAATACAACTTTACACATTCTTTTTTACAGAACAAAAACAGGTGTTTGTTTTAAATTGGGTCCTAACTCTTTGTCAAGCAGTGGGATTAATAAGTTTTACTAAGAAAGTTTTGGAGCATGATTTTTTAACTGCTTTTAATTGAGTTTAGACATTTTTTAAATAGGGTTTCATGGGAGTTGGAGTTCAGCACAGTCATGTTGGATTCCATGGGTGCCACCAGGGGTGCTGCAGGGATTGCGGAGTCCTACTTTGTTAATCTTCCACCTCACCCGGAAGTGTACAATGTTGTACTGTACTGTGGGAAACGGTTAAAAAGCGTTTCCCTCTGAATAACGCCAGTGTTGTGCTTGTGAACTTGTGTCTGCATCTGTCTGTATGGGGTTTGGGGAGCTGGAGAGACACCCCCCCAAAGCAGGCCACACTACATATTTCATGCAACTGTTAACAGTCTTGTGTCAGTGAAAACCAAAAGCATAAGGTAGTCTAAATCCGGAACTCGTAGACACTTCACTTTTTCAGTTACTTCCATCCTGTTTCTCATGGATGGATCTTTGCAAGCTACAAACAATTGGAAATGTCAGGCTGCAAGATCTGGGAAGCAATGTGGATGGGAAAGAACAGTCCACCTGAGTTTTGTGATTGCTTTGAACGTAAAAAATACAAATCAGTGGCCAGTGCCATTTTGTGTGCCAGTTGCATATGTGCTAGACCAGAGATTGTTCCACAATGCTACAGTAGTAGGAAGCAAGATATTTCAAATTAACCAAAAAATAAGTTGCAGTCATTTCCTGTTAATTCTAGTTAAAGTACAGAGTGCTGCTAATGTTTGTGGCCAGCCCTCCTACTATACATACCTGAATATTTCACAGCTGATTCCAATTGGAAAATGAGCTATTTATATGAATTGATTGATTATCTGAGATTTTTCTTGTTACAGTTTGGGAAATAACTTGGTTAATTTAAGTTAAATTCAGGTTTAATAGAGTAATTGCTTTTAAAAACAGATGGCAATTAGAGCTTCTGGGTCTAGCTGCATCTTTGGTTGCTATTCAAAGAAAAAAAGGATGCAGATTATGTATGCCTAATTTTTTCTTCAACAGTAACAAAGGTGTCTGATTATTGAGTTCTGCATTTATTGCATTCAAAATTAGTTTTAAAACTAAGGCTGTCTGAAAGTTAGAAAAAAGGCAAATATCTCTAAATGATTATGGTACACATCCAGTGATTGGTACAACTCTGCCTCAACCTTATTTTATCAAATACTGACATTAATCATTCTTAAATCATTCTTCATTTCTTAAATCCATTTATTTCAAATCAGGGGCACTGGTAGATGAAGTCTCTGCTAGCACTTTTGAGCAGAAGGCACAAAACAAACCTGACAAGATGCCAGTCCACAGCTAGGCATATGATAGATTTTATTATAGTTTAGCCCCAAGGGATTCACAGCAATTATACTGCTTGATTTTCTTTATTACCCTCAGCTGGAATTCCTTTTTTATTTTCAAAGTCTCTTTACTCTGAAGATAGGGCACTGCCAGGTTGTTACAAGGCAGAAGAATGTTCCACAAAAAGCCACATTGGTATTAGGAGTGATCCTATACTAGTGTATGAGCAAAGGGGCCCTTAGCGACAGTTCATATCAAAAGAGCGGGTCGAGGGCATTCTATCCTTCCTGGGATCACAGAGAGAAGATAATCCAGCAGTAGGAAGGGATGCCTGACCATCCCTATCTAAAGAGAATGTGAAACCGGAGTGAAAACACTAGAAGTGGAAACACCTTCTGGCCACTAGAGGACACACTGTCTAGAAGGCAGCATTCTGTATGTGTCCATGATATCCCTCTAATAGAGTAAGCACCCGGGAAACTGCCTTGGAGACGCCTTCCTTTAATAGCAACTAAAGGCTCAGGGGAGCAGGAATACTGGGAGTTGCTACAGGACCATGTAGCCTGGTGTCCTTTGAGCAAAAGCTGACTTATTGCCAGTAGTTAGTTGGATCTGAAGGTGGAAACATGGCAGTGAAAACTTAATTGGCGGGAGCAATACAGGCCAGGAAACTAAGTCCATAAACTAAGAGAGAAAGACAGAACACAAGATACTATGGAGTACTTCTGTGTGTTATTGTATGGTTGGCAAATGGGCAAGCAAATCCCCCGGAAATTTTTTTTCTGGAACAGCTGCAATTATATTGTTTTACTTCTGCTTATTTGTACACCACTTCTTTATGTTCTTTTTGCTAATGAAGGTGAAATTGTATTTACCTTGTTCCACGCTGGGTATTATTAATGGTGATAGGACTTGCCACAAAACCCCACACTTACCACAGTCCTCTTAGAGAAATTGCACACCATGTATGTAATAGTAGACTTTCTTACTATCTAATCTTTTGTCTGCAAGGGTTTTTCAGAAACTAAGTAGCATCATGGGTTTATATCTCATTTTCAGAGGGTGTTTAAGTTCTGACTAAATATAGCCTTGTGATGGGAGGCCTCGGCCATCTCCATCCCGCTGGTGTCCCGGCCATCACGGCCTCTTATTTGTTTGTGCTTTTTATTTTCCCATCTCCATCTTGATAGCTGATTCTGAGATGTTTTTGTTGGTTGAGGTCGAGTTCTTCAATAAAAGTATTTAACAAAGGAGACTACATACTGTTTGAACTGACTGAATACACAAAAGTTTGGGCTTTGGAATACCCAATTAAATACCAAACTGTCCCCTTAGCAAAGTTCCCCTAGTTATCCAAAATGGGCTAATAGCTGGTAGTACATATTCAGTAAGCCCCTCATTGGCCCAGGCATGATTTGGTAATGCAGTCCAATGCAATCACCACCCCAAAGTTGCCCACTTTTTAAAATGTTGTCACTGAGTAAGTAATACATCCTCACAATAAGGAGGTTACGGTTTATATCCTGGGTCCACCCTGCATGGAGTTTGCATGTTTTCCCTGTGTCCATTTTTGTTTCCTCTTACTGTCCAAAATCTTAAAGGTTAGGTGGACTGGTGGGGCTAAATTGGCCCTCTGCTCTGTGTGACTGTGTTCACCCTGTGATGGGCTGGTGCCCTGTCCAGTAGTTGTTCCTGCCTGTGCCCATTGCTTGCTGGGATATGCTCCAGGTGTCCAACAGCCCTACCCTGGATAAGCAGGTATAGAAAATGGATAGATTAACTTTTTTCTGGTTCATGATCAAATTTTGGTTTCCTGTCTGTTTGCCCAAATCCCATTTGGGTCATTGTTGGCTGCCCACGTAGGGCCAATATGTTTGCCCACCATGGGCCTACACTGGCCCAATGTCAGCATGTTTGCTGGGTTGTCATTTGCTTAAAGGCCTTTCTGGCAAACCAATGTTTAAGTTCAGATTATTCCTTGTAACAAAAGTGATATTAGAAATTTTAAAAATACATATACATTAAACAACTATTCTGTCAGCCACAACGATTTAAAAAGTATAAAAAAAATACAACCTAATTAACACACCCCGAGCTCTAGAGGCAAAATTTTAAATTTGTATTTTTCTCTCCCTTAGCTTGCTAGAACAACGTTTTCAAGACATGGAGAAGCTGCGGGCCCAAGAGCTGCAGATCCTCAAGGCAGAGAAACTCCAATTACAGGAGCTTTTAATGAGACAAAGTGGGCTAATAGAGGAGCTGGATAAGGAGCTGGTGGCTGCCACTTTAAACAGCACCCTCCTTCAACGTCAGCAATCATCGCTAATGGAAACTGTCCATCAACTCCTTAACATGGTGACTCAGTGCAACGGTTAGTGCAATTGTTGTTCAAGGAAAGTGAATGTATAAAACAGATTTTTGTGTGAGAAGATGGGAAATGAAAACTGGAGGCTTTCAAGAGAAAACTCTGTTTCCTTATAAGTGTCTGCTTCTTTTCAAATATTTACAATTTGCATGCTTTTTGTGACCTTGTAAAGAAAATCTGAAATCACATTGATCATGGTGGCATAAAGAAGAATTTAAAAACATTAATTACTATATCCTGTTACAAAAATCCTCTGTGGGCTTTTCTTAATTAATACCACATGGAAAATTAGCCCTAGTAAGGAGATTCAGTTTACAGTCCACTACACAGAGACTTGGATTTAATAAATGCATTATTGTGTTAGGAAAGTGCTTGAAAACAAAATCCAAATGTGTGTGTTTTTCTTTCCCTCACAGAGATTTCAGTGCCTCCCAAGGAGGAGGCTGTAAAGTTTAAGGACTGTGCAGAAATTTACAAATCTGGGCTCACAACCAGCGGGATCTACACATTAAACAACTCAAATGAAACTGTTAAGGTATGATATTTAACTAAGTAGGCCAACTAAATATGCGACAGCTGATATTCAAAAAGACATTGCTCAAATTGATTCTAATCTGCATATTTACATTATTCAAATTATTTCCAGATTAGAATGACAAATATAAAAAGAGAAATTAGCATCCACAAATTTTAAAACGGTTAGAGTATACAAATAGAAATTATAAATGCCCTATTACTGGGCTTTTTGAAGAAGTGAGACAATAAGCAAACAAAATTTAATTGCCATAAGAATCTGATGGCTCCATTTCATTCCAGGTAGTACTGTCTCTCCTCTGTTTCAGTTTGTTGGTTTGCAACCCTAACTTCCATACTGTGAGGCTGAGTTACCCCTCATAAATATTAACTTACATTTCAAAATGTATTAAAGAAAAAAAAAAACCTTAAACCTCTAGTGCATGCACTATAGGTCCATATCCTTTCATTTTATACACACACGTTTTATAAAATTCTTAATCTTGGTCATTTAGGTGCAATGCTGCTGGAATAACTAATTGATGTACGGAGTCTGGAGGAAAACTGCAATAAAGACAGTGCCATTATTTAGAGGATTCCTTTATACTGAAAGTAAATTTCAATATTGAATAAATAAAGATGATTTACACTTTTAATAAGTACTTTCAGGCACTCAGTCCCCTTGACTTCAATTAACATTACTCAGATTATGAGATATAATATTTTGGAAATGGAACATTAGAGTCTGCAAGAAAATTGGATATAAGAAATGGATAATTTTATTTATAGATCCTTAGAGACAGAAACAAATAGAAAAAAGTTATTTCAAAAAGCTCAAATAAATGTATGTATAAACAAAAAAGTGCTAAATGAAGAGAAACTCATAAAAATAAATGAAACAATAAATACATGTAATGAATTTTTATGAAGTGATTGATTTAATTTTGAATGATATCTTTATTTTTTGCTTATTTGTTCTGTCATCTTCAGGAAATGACTTTTTATTTTGACTCAAGTCATCTTCTCTGGGTATACAATAGCTTATTTTCCATATTATTGGAAAGCTGCTTTCAATTCTGAATAATATACTGTGTAATTGAAGTGGCTTCTTACAATGTGCACTGTTAGTTTGATGGCTATGTTTTACTTTTGCTGTCTCTTTCCAGGATGAGAATAAATATTTAAGTATAAAACACAGATCAGATAGAAAATTTAAAGTTTAGTTAAAGTTTAATTTTCTGAAAGATGAAGGATCTCATAAGAATTAGCAGTTGTGGTCAAACATTGCAAGGGCCAGTGTAATTAAAAAACAAAATTAACAAGGATGTCTAAGTAGTTCAGTGTGTTTGATTGGATCAAGTTATTGGGGTGAATGGTGCTGAAACGTCTGTGTGATATGTCGGCATGTTTGGGGATGTACCAGATGCTGAACAAATAATGCAGTGTAGAACCCTGGAAGACATCCCAATATTGTCCAGATTCAGGTTGCTTTTTTCAAATGGAACTACAAAGTAACATATGCAATACTGATGTAAAGAAGAGACAAATTCTGGCTGAAATGACAGTATATTTTATGGAAAGCTCATGCACGCCTCTTTGCTTACTCATATAAGATCAATTTAGAGTCACCATTAACTTTACATGCACATTTTTAGAAAGTAGAAGGGAACTGCATGCAGACACTGGGTGATGTTTCAAACTCCATTCATCAGGAATTAAACTGAGGCCCCTGAAGTTGTAAGGGAGCAGCAATAACCACTGCACCATCATGTCAACCAGTTTTAAGGACTGTTTGGAATTGGCAAATCAGATTATTAAAATCCAATGAATGGGGAATAAGAATACTAATAGACGAAAGAAATATTATTGCATACGAAGCATTTACTTTTCTGAATGGATCTAATCATAAGCAGGGTTTATAGGTGTCTATAGAGAATGGGATTGTTACCACTGAGATACTTGTGTTCTTCCATTTTGTATACAGTGCATCCGGAAAGTATTCACAGCGCATCACTTTTTCCACATTTTGTTATGTTACAGCCTTATTCCAAAGTGGATTAAATTCATTTTTTTTCCTCAGAATTCTACACACAACACCCCATAATGACAACGTGAAAAAAGTTTACTTGAGGTTTTTGCAAATTTATTAAAAATAAAAAAATTGAGAAAGCACATGTACATAAGTATTCACAGTCTTTGCCATGAAGTTCAAAACTGAGCTCAGGTGCATCCTGTTTTCCCTGATCATCCTTGAGATGTTTCTGCAGCTTAATTGGAGTCCACCTGTGGTAAATTCAGTTGATTGGACATGATTTGGAAAGCACACACCTGTCTATATAAGGCCCCACAGTTGACAGTTCATGTCAGAGCACAAACCAAGCATGAAGTCAAAGGAATTGTCTGTAGACCTCCGAGACAGGATTGTCTCGAGGCACAAATCTGGGGAAGGTTACAGAAAAATTTCTGCTGCTTTGAAGGTTCCAATGAGCACAGTGGCCTCCATCATCTGTAAGTGGAAGAAGTTCGAAACCACCAGGACTCTTCCTAGAGCTGGCCGGCCATCTAAACTGAGCGATCGGGGGAGAAGGGCCATAGTCAGGGAGGTGACCAAGAACCCGATGGTCACTCTGTCAGAGCTCCAGAGGTCCTCTGTGGAGAGAGGAGAACCTTCCAGAAGGACGACCATCTCTGCAGCAATCCACCAATCAGGCCTGTATGGTAGAGTGGCCAGACGGAAGCCACTTCTTAGTAAAAGGCACATGGCAGCCCACCTGGAGATTGCCAAAAGGCACCTGAAGGACTCTCAGACCATGAGAGAGAAATTTCTCTGGTCTGATGAAACAAAGATTGAACTCTTTGGTGTGAATGCCAGGCGTCACGTTTGGAGGAAACCAGGCACTGCTCATCACCAGGCCAATACCATCCCTACAGTGAAGCATGGTGGTGGCAGTGGCAGGAACTGGGAGACTAGTCAGGATAAAGGGAAAGATGACTGCAGCAATGTACAGAGACATCCTGGATGAAAACCTGCTCCAGAGCGCTCTTGACCTCAGACTGGGGCGACGGTTCATCTTTCAGTAGGACAACGACCCTAAGCACACAGCCAAGATATCAAAGGAGTGGCTTCAGGACAACTCTGTGAATGTCCTTGAGTGGCCCAGCCAGAGCACAGACTTGAATCCGATTGAACATCTCTGGAGAGATCTTAAAATGGCTGTGCACCGACGCTTCCCATCAAACCTGATGGAGCTTGAGAGGTGCTGCAAAGAGGAATGGGCGAAACTGGCCAAGGATAGGTGTGCCAAGCTTGTGGCATCATATTCAAAAAGACTTAAGGCTGTAATTGCTGCCAAAGGTGCATCGAAAAAGTATTGAGCAAAGGCTGTGAATACTTATGTACATGTGATTTCTCAGTTTTTTTATTTTTAATAAATTTGCAAAAACCTCAAGTAAACTTTTTTCATGTTGTCATTATGGGGTGTTGTGTGTAGAATTCTGAGGAAAAAAATTAATTTAATCCATTTTGGAATAAGGCTGTAACATAACAAAATGTGGAAAAAGTGATGCGCTGTGAATACTTTCCGGATGCACTGTATACAAACTACTGAACTGGGTTACAGCCGCTTCCTTATGTGGCCTGTTAATATGTATTGTGTTATCGAAGGCTCACTGTCCTGGTAAGCCATATCAAAAGCAGATTTGGGAATTCCATGGATCTATTCATTTTCAGAGCCGTCTTTCTCCAGTACAAGGCTTACATTGAGTCAGAGTCACATTGATAAGGTGCCAGTCAATCACAAGGCACATTCATGCATATTTGGGGAGTTTAGTGTTGTCATTTCACTTACAGTATATCTTTTGGACTTACATGGGTTCCATACAGTTTCTCTGATGAGGGTCTTTTAATCGTCATGTCATGATGGACAAACTAGGCCATCCAATTGCCAGGAACAGTCCTCAGCTCCCTGTGGAAAATTCCCAGGAACTCCCAGGCTAGTAATGAAATGTAATCCCTTCAGCATGTTCTGGATCTGTTCTTGTGTCTTCCTCTGGTGGGCTGTGCCTGGTACGGGAAAATTTTAACAGATACCAACTCATCTTGTTTCTTCAAGTCTGGAAAGGTTTCCATTTCCAATCTGAGTTTCTCACTTATTGTTGAAATCTACACTGTACCACAGAGAGAAAGCCCAATAGCCAAGCACATGAAGCTCATTTCAGCTACAACAACAACATTTATTTCTACAGTTCATTTTTTATACATAGAAAATAGCACAAAGAGCAACATTTAAAAATAGATAAAAATAAGTAAATACCAAAAATAATAGATTAGAATAAATCCGCACTTACATAACATAGCTATACAAGAAATAAAAAAGTCTTTATATGTAAAGTCATACTAGTATTTGTGATTCAAGAGCATGTGATCTTATTTGAGAATAGGGATAGAGACTGATTGGTAAATCAAATACTTAATCCAATGACATAGCACCAGCCTAACCACCTCCTGTATAGTGTATGCATACATGTCATATTTAAGATTCCCTAAAGGTGCTTGTTTCACCTTTTTAGTATCTCAGAGAGAGGTCAATACTTCACCATTTTTCCTGAGGACAGTCTGGGCAACATCATGATTACCTTTCGCGAGTCATTGTAAAGTCTTCCAGAAGCTCTTTGAGGGTGCCTGAAAGTCATTCCCCATGACATCACCGAATATCGCCCATGCGTGGACCTTTTACTTTGCCACTGCTTCATCTGCTCCCTTCTTGTTCACTAGAACCTCTTACTCTGATGTGGATAACACACTTCTAAAATTGCATGGAAATTGCCTTACTTTAATTTGACAGTTTCTCTTACATTAGGTGCCTGCCATTGTTTCATAAGGTTTTGTCACCTTTTTGCCACGATTTCTTAGAGATCTTCACTCTATGTACCCGGCCTCTCCTAACAATGTTAAAGTTATTCAAAACAAATTATTCAGCCCAGCCAATTTCAGAATATTCTCATCATGCATTTGGACCTTCCAGGTCTGTCAAACAGACTGTAATAATCAATAAGGTAATTCATTTAATAGAGTGTATAATTTGTAATATTTTCTGGGGCAAGGGTTACAACACAAAGCTGGAAAATGTAACCTTAAGAGAACTGATCAGGCTGACTTTCGCAATTCAGGATGAACAGAAATTGTTCCTAACCTGAAAATGTTTTTCTAGGAGAATCATTGCATAATTTTAAGTACAATTCAGACACAGAGTTAATGTAACATCTTGCCCTTAAATATGATGTAGGTGAATATGTCTCCCATTGACCCACTAGTAAAAACAATACTGCCATGGAACCCTAACCTTAGACACAAACGTGACAAGAAATACAAAATGATATCATCAGCGGTATCATAATAAAGAACCAAACAATAAATACCATTACAATTTAGAGTAAAAACATGGACAAAATACCCAAAAAGATCCAAAATAAACATACCCTGCAGAAGATCCTGCAACAGACACTGTCCTTCTGAGTCAGCTCACCACCAAAAATAAATGGTCAGTTCAGGACATCCCTGGAGGAATTCTCCAGCACACAAAATAAAAATAGTGTGAGGCTTTCTAAAAGAGCAAAAAAAAAGGCCAGGATCCACCCTAGCTTTCCCAGAAAAAAGCCTCACCTGAGGCAGATGGACCTCCCAACTACACAGTATTATATACTGTACAATAATGACAGTCCAAACTGAAAACATAAGTGAAGGAATTGACAAAATAAATGTCTTAAATACACTGCAGGAGGAGATAAATGAAAGTTTTTTTGAAGGCAAATAAAGAGTTTAGTCCTACTTGTTGAGTGTCTGATACTGTAAAACTCCACTAGAAGACTGATGACTTATACTTATCATTGATGTATAGCTTCTTCCCTGATGTTGAGCTCCATTAGAAGGTTGTGAAGTACAGTAATTAGAGACAGTTGAAAATGTTATTTTTAACAGTTCTATTGCTGTTTAAAAAAAAAGAATATAAACAAGCATTTAAATGACATAAAACACTAAAGTATGGCGCTGTCCTGAAATAATGTTTACCATTAAAATGTACACTGCACACACACTGGGTGTCATTCATAAAGCGTTCAGAAATTAACTAACACATTTTTGCATAAAACATGATTTTACTAAAATCTCATGCCCATGAGTAGTACCCTGCATAGGTTAATTAATACCAATCTATCGTAAATTGTCAGCCGTGTGTATGTTGTCCGTTCATTGCCACAATCCACACCCATCAAAGCCCCAAATCTTAACATATAAGGATGTGCTGCCACACATGCCTGGGATCTGCCAAAATGCCAAGCGCAAAAAAACAAAAGAAAAAAAAACTTCAAAGAAATGGAGATTGAGGTACTTTTAACAGAAGTTAAGAAAAGAAAACAATTATTCTCTAGTGAGAGAAGTGGTGTCACTAGGTTAGGTGAAGGAATTGCTTGGAAAGAGGTGATGAATGAAATTAATTCATTGTCTTCTATAGAGCAAACCATTTGAGAAATAAAATGGAAATGGTTCAATTTGAAATTAGATGCAAATAAACGCATAGCTGCTCCCCGAAAAAGTAACTCCGCAAGCACATCTATTATTGGAGAGGCATCTTTAGTGGGTATTATTCCTGAAGGAGACAGTGACATGTGTCTAACTACAGTCATCAAATGTGATTTGTAAGTGACTTGCTTCATAATGATGAGGTGAAACATTAATTTATTCATTCTTTAATTTATTATTAAGATGAACAGGAACATTCCACTTGCCATGCGCAGACTTCACGTGCAGCGCAGAGCATTCCACATTATCAGGAACCTGCATTCCAGAGTAGCGGGCAAATCAAAAGCAACTCGACCAAGCTGTTCAAAGGAATTTACTCTACTTTGAAAGACATACAAACCAGTTTGAAAGAAATAAGCAATAGTATGAGTGAATAATGCAAACTGTTACAAAATGGTACCAAATGCTAAGTAATTCACCAAGTACTAGGGTGTTGTACCATGTTAGCCATCATGAATGTAGAGAAAATCCAAGCAAAATGACACCTTTTATTGGCTAAGTAAAAAGATTACAATTTGCAAGCTTTTGAGGCAACTCAGGCCCCTTCTTCAGGCAAGATGTAATCATGTAATCAATGATTACATCTTGCCTGAAGAAGGGGCCTGAGTTGCCACTAAAGCTTGCATATTGTAATCTTTTTAGTTAGCCAATAAAAGGTGTCATTTTGCTTGGATTTTCTCCAAATACTTGGTTAATTTTTGCTTTCAGCATTTTTAATACAATGAGACATCTTTATCTCAGAGTCATTGTATTATTCTTTCATAATTGTTTCAGCACTGGAGGTTTCATCAGGTGGCTCAAGCATTGGCTGCGGTTCAGGTTCATTCAGTACATCCCTCTTTCATTGCTATGTTGTGTAAAACACAAAAAGCTAATATTATTTTGCACACCTTTTCAGGTGAATATAAAAGAGGGCCGCTCCTTGTATCCAAGCACAGACATTGTGCCTTCAAAATCCCATTGGTGTACTTGATAAAAGCCCATTCTGTTGCATGTGCATTATTATAAGCCCATTTCTGTGGCGTCTGTGGGTTGTTTAGAGGTGTTATAAGCCACGTCTTCAATGGACGACTCCTGTCCCCTATGGATATAAACAGGTAACCTATTTATACCTCTCAAATAAATACAATTTAATCTATGGGAGAAAATTTTACTCTTATCGAGAAGCCTGCATTCTTGTACAGCTCCTTATTTCAGACGCATGCTAACAGAACTGTCCTGCAGAATGAAACTATCATGCGTACCACCGGGCAATCAAGTAACGACATTGAGCAGCACACACTTTGCATCACATATAAGCTGCACGTTGATAGAATGGAAGTGTTTTCTATTCATAAATTCAAACTCATCATTGGATAGAGCTTTGTGTGCAGTCTATTGCACCAATGACCCTGGGTAAGTTGGCTAGCTCGTAAAATCTTTGTCTAACTTCCATCTGCCTTTCACCACCATATGATAACTGGATTTAATCCCACATTAGTGTTAATATGCCATTAAGTACTCCAGGTAGTATGCGGCTCACAGATGGCTTCGAAATCCCAGACCTGCCTGCAATCTCCTGCTGAAATGTCCCTGTAGCTAAAAAGCCTAACTGTCAATAGGACTTGCCAATGTACAGGTATTGCTCGGCTTCTTGTTGTTGCTCTTTTCAGAACAGGAACCATAATAGTACATGAATGTGCCAGAATGTGTCCCAGACGTCTAAAACCACTAGTCAACCATTCATCACTCTCTGCCAACAACGTCAGTGCGAATCCGGAACCTGCGCTCTCTCTCCAGGGAGCCCTGGGCCAAATCATGCAGTAGTGTGAAATCAGCCATTGTTATGTTAAATTAAATCAGGTTCAAATCAATGCCTTTTTATAAGAAAATACGCTCAATTAGGTACAGACCTGCATGATGTGTTTTCTGAGAAACAAAACATGACACCTGAGTTTTTTAATAATCATCAACTCATAGATAGAATAGAGATTTCATTGAACAATGTCATATCTTGTAATCTACTGTATTATTTGCATATTTATACAGTATTTATTTTACTTAATTCATTTAAAATGTGTTTTGTGCATATGGCATTCATATACAGTAATCCCTCCTCCATCGCGGGGGTTGCGTTCCAGAGCCACCCGCGAAATAAGAAAATCCGTGAAGTAGAAACCATATGTTTATATGGTTATTTTTATATTGTCATGCTTGGGTCACAGATTTGCGCAGAAACACAGGAGGTTGTAGAGAGACAGGAACGTTATTCAAACACTGCAAACAAACATTTGTCTCTTACAAAAGTTTAAACTGTGCTCCATGACAAGACAGAGATGACAGTTCCATCTCACAATTAAAAGAATGCAAACGTATCTTCCTCTTCAAAGGAGTGCGTGTCAGGAGCAGAGACTGTCAGAAAGATAGAGAGGAAAATCAATAGGGCTGTTTGGCTTTTAAGTATGCGAAGCACCGCGGCACAAAGCTGTTGAAGGCGGCAGCTCACACCCCCTCCGTCAAGAGCACAGAAAGAGAGAGAGAGAGAGAGAGAGAGAGAGAGAGAGAGACAGAGAAAAACAAGCAAGCAAAAATCAATATGTGCCCTTCGAGCTTTTAAGTATGCGAAGCACCGTGCAGCATGTCGTTTCAGGAAGCAGCTGCACAAAAGATAGCAACATGAAGATAATCTTTCAGCATTTTTAGACGAGCGTCCGTATCGTCTAGGTGTGCGAACAGCCCCCCTGCTCAATCCCCCTACGTCAGGATCAGAGAAAGTCAGCGCAAGAGAAAGAGAAATGTAAGCTGGGTAGCTTCTCAGCCATCTGCCAATAGCGTCCCTTGTATGAAATCAACTGGGCAAACCAACTGAGGAAGCATGTACCAGAAATTAAAAGACCCATTGTCCGCAGAAACCCGCGAAGCAACGAAAAATCCGCGATATATATTTAAATATGCTTACATATAAAATCCGCGATGGAGTGAAGCTGCGAAAGGCGAAGCGCGATATAGCGAAGGATTACTGTATCATGCTTTTTATTATTTATACACACACTATGCTTGGTCCAGAGCATGTGTAACATCCCTTCGTTTTTTTGAATAGACGGTTCTTACTAAAACATCGATAAATACCAGATTTTCCCTCTATGAACGCTTTATGAACAAATTCATTCTGCTCACATTTCATGAATGAGAGCCACTGTCACAAAGGTGAACATTAAAAAGAAAATAAAAACAGGACAGGGAAAGCACTGTGTTGCATTGCTACAGTCTTCCAAAGAAAGTGTCTTGCAGAAAATATTGTTGCACATTACAAGTGGTGGCTCTGAGGCTAGGGATCTAGCCGGATCTAGAAGGCTGCCGGTTCGAATCCCGTAAAATGCCAAAAGGGACTCTGCTCTGTTGGGCCCTTTAGCAAGGCCCTTAACCTGCAATTGCTAAGCGCTTTGAGTAGTGAAAAAAGCACTATATAAACGCAAAGAATTATTATTAATTATTATTACAATACTACTTTGAATGCCGATATCCTGCAATTCATTGGATTGAAAGTTTTTTTTTTTCCTTTATAGGTTAGTAGGAGATCTCACTGTTTTCAAAACTGCATTCAACAGCCAGTGCAGAGAGTAGAAATTCTGTTTGTATTAGATGCAATTAGCTATTTGTGGTTAAATTAATTTACTTACTTTAAAATTCCACCTAACAAAGACATGTGTAAAACATGCCTTAAACTTCAAATAATTTTTGGACTCTCTAATGATAACAATAATTATTTTAAAAACTGGATATTACAAGTTTAATGGCAGAAGTTATAAAAATGCTTCATAGTTCACAAGAGTAATTTGGAACCCTTGAGATCTTTAAAAGCATTTTGGATGCTGTTGCACATTGCACAATTCACACATGGAAAGTTAAATTGGAACCAGAGAAAAGAGTAGCTTACTTTAAGTCAATATTTCTTAACAAATTGTTGCTCTCAAAAAAATGTCATATTTTCTTCACTTACATTTCTCCCAGAAAGAAGACATCAATAGAAAAACAACATGAACTTTTTATATTTAAATTAAATTATAATTCACAATTACCCCTTTAAATATGCAAACGTGAACGCACCTCGAATACCACCCTGAAACATCTATATATGGAGCATACGACTCAACCTCATACATATTCAGTCATGATCCTGCAGAACATCACTGGCTGGTAGAGAAGCCTTCCGCCTGATATGTCGAGTCCCCCACCACCTGCATTCAGGAGTATCTGGCTGTGCTTCACAACTGAGAGTACACGATCATGTGTGGCATTATAGCTCCTGTCCTCTGCATCATGATTGTCAGGGAAATGTGTAAGGTGCCAGCATCTGAACAGGTAGCCACTATCATCTAGCAATTATAATGAAATCAGTGCTGTTACAGTGAGTAAGAGAATTCAGCAAGTTACTTTACCAACAAACCATTCACCATGTACAGTACCATCATCTATATGCTACACCGATCCCTCTTTCACTTGGACAGAGGTAGTGGTGCTGTAAGAATTATGATTCTAGACTTCTCTAGCGCCTTCAACACAATCCAACCTCTGCTCCTTAGGGACAAGCTGACAGAGATGGGATTAGATTCATACCTAGTGGCATGGATCGTGGACTATCTTAAAGACAGACCTCAGTATGTGCGTCTTGGGAACTGCACTTGGGAACTTGTAAACGTTAACATTCAACATTATACATAGTTATTGTCTGTTTTTCACCTGCATTATTATCATTCTTTAATTTAATATTATTTATTGTATCAGTATGCTGCTGCTGAAGAATGTGAATTTCCCATTGGGATTAATAAAGTATCTATCTATCTATCTATCTATCTATCTATCTATCTATCTATCTATCTATCTATCTATCTATCTATCTATCTATCTATCTATCTATCTATCTATCTATCTATCTATCTATCTATCATGTCTGTCAAAGCTACTTTGCCTCAAAATAAATGAATCACAAGTTGACCCAGGCCACTGAGACATGACGCTTGTCAGTCACATCTTGGCATCACAGATAACTTGTGTGTTAATGGAATAAAAGCAGCTTAATTCTCGCTAGGTGTCATTATTGCAACTTAAGGACAGTAAATTGCTTTGATTACATTAGGAGAGCCAGACAATGGTGCAATTTGCCTTTTTATGTTGGAAAAACATGTTATGATTTATGTATTTGCACCCATACCATGGCTTCCAGAACTGCAGGCACGATGGAGTGAAGCTTGGCTGAGGTACTGTTGCTTTGTTGGCCAGTTCACTGAGAACTGAAAAGTAGCCAACATAAACTGCCGAAATACCAAAAGAGTTCTTCAGTGCAGATACCCAGCACTGGCCCTCTTAAAAGGGAATTAAAATACAGCCTGTACATCATAGTCATCATTACAATAACGGCTCAGTAATATGAATTTTTATGACTGTGAGTCATCATTTACCCCATTTGACTTCATTTCTCTACTTTTTAATGGGTGTCGCCAGAAATGTTGTATAGACATAGGTCAGTGTTGCCATAAATAGAAAATAGGCAAGTTAAACCTGTCAAGTTTTCTTTTATAAATTCCAGCATTTGTGTGGGAAGTTGTGGACTCACATTTCAAACCTGTTTTTGTGTGTATCGAAGCTTTATAAATGAGGTGCCAGGAACCTTATTTTTTTCAGAGTCCACTTGATGCCGTTTAACTTAACACACACATCTGTGGGATGTGATGTAGAGGAAACTTTATTCTCTGGGAAAAATTAAGATTGAGACAGAACATGGCAATATTAAACAGACAGAGTCCAAGCAGGAGAGCTAATCTGAGTCCCTAGAACTGTTTGCACTTCCATTGTGTAGACTTTCTCTTAGCTCATTTGATTATGATATATACTTAAGCATAAAACTAATTATTGCACAAAATAGGATTTAATTTAGATTATGCATGTTAAGATGCTGAGGCCGATTGCACAGTGGTATCAGTGAAGCCTTACAGTAAGGAGACCAGGGACTGCATCCCAGATCCTCCCTGCGTGGAGTTTGTACTACAGTGTATGTTCTCCCCATGTCTGCGTGGGTTTCCTCCCACGGTCCAAAGACATGGAGGTTAGGTGGATTGGCGATACTAAATTGCCCTAGTGTGTGGTTGGGGTTGTATGTGTGTGTGTGTGTGTTTGCCCTGTGATGGACTGGCATCCTGATTAGGGTTTGTTTCTGCCTCCTTGTGCCCTAAGCTGACTGGGATCGGCTGAAGCACCCAACCCTGTTCAGAACTAAGCTGGTAAGAAAATAATGATGATGATATTTAACTGATTGTTACCTACATTTAAAGTAGATATACATGTTCATATAGGTCAGAGACAAATATATTTAGTTTACAAAAGCAGTAAATAAAATGAGATCATTGCCTGAAACATTCATTCCTAAGTACACCTAAGGTAATTTCTGTGCTGTGCTTCAAAACATTTAAAGTCATTATTTCTGAAGCCAGTTAGTTCATTGGCTATGAATTTCTGTATTTTCAATAATGATAAATAAGTGTCTTTCAAGGTTAGTAAGAATGCTATTAGTAAGAAAAATGAAAAAGTACCAAGTCTAGAAAATAGGGCAGATTGCAATAATGCCTTTGCTTGCCAATAACAGTTTTACAATTCTATGTATGTAAACTGTTATAATAATACTAGTCATTTAGCCCGTTACAATAACGGGCGCTAGAACAGTAGTGCAGAAACATTAGTAGGAACAGTCTATATTAAATGGCAAGGGACTTTGACTTCATTCTTTTTGTTGGTCGTATTTTTCTTTCTTTCAGCCTTTCTTTTGTTGCTGTTTACTTGCTGAGCTGACCGTTCTTCATGGGCTGCCGCCGTGTATTGTGTGTCTTTAATTTTCTGTGACAGTAATACTGTCTTGTACAGCTCTATTCAATAAGGGTGCCCACAAAAAGGTGAGCTTCAAAAGGGCAACCTCAATTGAGCGCGGCGAATAAAGGCGTTCGTAGATAATTTAGTTCAAATGGCTCTGGAATATGTGAAGAGCAACAAAGGTACAGATCTTTATTTACGCGTGCCTTTATTCACTGCGCCCAATTGAGGTCGCCCTTTTGAGGCTCGCCTTTTTGTGTGCGCCCTTATTGAAGGATACCGTCTTGTACGTCCGCTGGTTTGTACGTCCGTAATATACCTTTAATTTTCTCTGGCGGTAATACAGGCATGCGCGTCTGTAATATGCCTTTAATCTCCTCTGACAGTAATACTGGCTTGTATGTGGCTGTAATATGCGTCACTGTATTGTGTACCTTTAATTTCCTCTCGCAGTAATACTGGTTTGTATTTCCGTAAAACGCCTCTAACTTTCTCTGACAGTAATATCGCGAGTCGCACCGTGCCCCGCGCATGCGCACTTCATCAGAAGACACCCACACACGGACACCTGGATGCACATAGGGATTTTATATATATAGATGGGTTTACTTGTTTAGTGTAAACAATTGTTCAAATACATATTTAGAATCAATTGCATTATTTGTATATTTTTGCAAACACTTTTAAGGTGAGGAAGCACTGTTGATTGATATAATCTAAAAAGCAAAATCTAAGCAGCTGTTGCCATGTTCAAAGAAAACACCACATATGGAATTGTGTTGTCTGACTGTTAGTCAGAGCCAGAAAATGGATGATACAGTAAAAATGGGAATATCTGGCAGATACCTTTGGCAAACAGACCAAACAGGATTGAAATTCATTACAATTGCTGACATATACGTGGAAGAATCAAAAAGTAAAGGCAACTTACCCTTTAACACCAGTAACTGTGAGCAGATGAACTCAACAGTTGTTTTGCTTCCCTACATAGTCTCCCTGCAGGTCGATGCACTTCTTATTATCGCATCACTAACCTTCTTCATTCTTTGGAAGAAGAAGAGTTTTGGCTGCTCCTAATGCAGGTCTGCACCACTTCTTTAACCTCATCATCAGAGGTATATGTGTGACCGTATAGTGCCTCTTTAAGTGGACCAAAGATGTAATGGTCACATGGTGCTATTCAGTGATGTAATGAGGTATGTTCAACACACTGGAACTGCAGCTGTTTTATTGCCTTGACTGTTCTGGCTGCTGCATGGTTACGTGCACTGTCATAGAGTAGCAAGACTGTTTATGACAGCATTCCTCTTCTTTTTCTGCTAATTGCAGGTTTCAGTTTCTCACCAAGAATAGCAAAGTACAATTCACACGTCAGTGATTGTCTCTTTTCCTAATGTGCCAGAATTGGATCCTTCATGTCCCAGAATAAGGCCATCATGACTTTCTTGACAGAAGGATGTTGCTTGAATTTCTTCTTTTCTTCTGAAGAAGATGAGTGTTCCCACTGCATCCTTTATCTCTTGCTTTTCAGCTCTCAGTGATGGACCCATGTCTCATCTCCAGTGACAATACACTCCAAAACACTCATATCTTCTTCATAATGTTTCAGGAATTGAGTCAAAACCTCCTCGTACTGTTGTTGATGCAGATAAGTAAGCTTTTTGGATACCCTTTTGTGGGCAAACTACAGTACTCCAGGTCATCATCCACTATGGCATGTGCAGATCCATAGCTTATATGCAAATGTGCAGCAACAACAAACAATGTAATCTGTTGGTCTTCTGTGATGAAGGCATTCACCATGTCAGTGTAGGATTATGAGCACAATGTTGTTGGTCGACCAGATCAAGTTCCATCGGTCACACTTGTTCTAAACTTTAAACCTTTCTACCTATTCATAAATATTTCCTTGAATCATGCTGTTTTCACTTCTGCATTGAGCCAACATCCTCTGGTGAATTTCAGTGAGGTTCACTCCCTCTGCTCAAAGAAATCTCACTATGACACATTATTCAACAATGGTGCATTCCTATGGTTGCAGTGGAGTTTCCATTTCATTTGACCTTGGCTTGAACTAGACTAATGGCAGAGTGCTCTGCTGTATGTGTCCAAATTGCCCATAAGCCACAGAGAATGTTTTATTATTTTGTGTAAGCTTCTGTCCATTGCGGTTACAGCATAATTTTTAGTTTTCCTTTACTTTTTGATTTAAACATATAATATATATATATATATATAGTAAGGTTTCTAAACTCTTTTGGGACTCCCCCCAACAGGACCACATGCCGAAGAGAGTCCCGAAGTGCGATTGCTGCGTCTGTGGAAGACAGCTTCTCCGTTGCCGGGGTAACTGCAGGCTCCAAGCGCTGCAGCGGCTCGCCACAAAAACAATTCTGAGCCAACCATGTTCACACTATAAGTGCCTGTCATTGATGGATGATGTAAGGAACATTATAAATGCAGGGAACAGTATTACTTGGCCATGATCCTACCTGATTGCTGTGTCTGTGTATAGGAAAGTAGTAGATTCTGCTACAATAAATAACCGTGCTGTATAAAACTGGTAGTATACAGTGCAAAGAGATTCTAGTCTGTCTCTTACCTTCAACAGCTTTTAATCCTTACAGCAAAAAGATAGTATAGAAAAAAATGATTAAGTTAGTCTAATTCTATTTCTTTCAAAACTGCTTCTTTCTTCAGGAATTTCTGTGCCCAGTGATAAACTGGTGCCCCATTGATGGTTTTGTGTTCGCCTTGTGCTCAGGTGCTGCCAAAATAGGTTGAAGGTCTTTGTGACACTTAACACTGTATGTCCATCCATCCATCCATTTTCCAACCCGCTGAATCCGAACACAGGGTCACGGGGGTCTGCTGGAGCCAATCCCAGCCAACACAGGGCACAAGGCAGGAAACAATCCTGGGCAGGGTGCCAACCCACCGCAGGACACACACAAACACACCCACACACCAAGCACACACTAGGGCCAATTTAGAATCGCCAATCCACCTAACCTGCATGTCTTTGGACTGTGGGAGGAAACCGGAGCGCCCGGAGGAAACCCACACAGACACGGGGAGAACATGCAAACTCCACGCAGGGAGGACCCGGGAATCGAACCCAGGTCCCCAGATCTCCCAACTGCGAGGCAGCAGCGCTACCCACTGCGCCACCGTGCCGCCTAACACTGTATGTGTATATTGTATTTTATTATGTCATATTTTATTAAATATCCATCCTTCTGTTTCGTACCTGCTTATCCAGTTCAAAATGAGGCAACTCTCAGCAGAAATGTGAGTAAGGCAGTAACAAGCTGTGGATACCATTCCATTGTAGGAAATATTTGCATGCTCACCCGTACTCATTCATGCTGAGCCAGTTTACATAACATTACAAATCATTCTCATGCCTATTAACTCAAATTCATTATTGTGGGAGGCGGGAGCCTATTCCAGTAGTAACAACACCAAGGCAGGAACCAACTCTGCGGCACAAATCCACTCACACAGTCACATTTTAATACACAAATTGTTTAAGTGTGGAAGGAAAACCAGAATATTGAGAGAAAAATACACACACATTCGGTGATAATGTGCAAACTCCACAAAGCCACCGCTCAGACTGGTACCTGAACCCAGGACTTTGGAACAGTAAGGGAAAATTGCAGGGCTACTGTATGTGTATTTTAAAAAGCAGGAAACATTAAAGCAATTATATACAGAAGGGTAATTTCAATTTTGAAAGACTGTTCACTGTCCCTCTAGGCCAAGAGTATTCAAAGAAAAAGTGAGTTACCTTTAGGCATTTTCTTCAGTGTTTAGATCTCCATAAATATTTTAGCAAAACTGAAAACAAATTTGATTAATTATATTAGTGGCATACTTGTGCTTGTTTGGATTGGTGAACATTTTTCTGGTATGCTTTGAACAGGAACTTTACATATTATATATATAATATATATATATATATATATATATATATATATATATATATATATATATATATATATATATCCATCCATCCATTTTCCAAACCGCTGAATCCGAACACAGGGTTATGGGGGTCTGCTGGAGCCAATCCCAGCCAACACAGGGCACAAGGCAGGAACCAATCCCGGGCAGGGTGCCAACCCACCGCAGGACACACACAAACACACCCACACACCAAGCACACACTAGGGCCAATTTAGAATCGCCAATCCACCTAACCTGCATGTCTTTGGATTGTGGGAAGAAACCGGAGTGCCCGGAGGAAACCCACGCAGACACGGGGAGAACATGCAAACTCCACGCAGGGAGGACCCGGGAATCGAACCCAGGTCCCCAGGTCTCCCAACTGCGAGGCAGCAGCGCTACCCACTGCGCCACCGTGCCACCCATATATATATATACACACAAATTCTTCCTGTTTTATCAAAGCAATTTTGTTTTAAGACAGCACATAATAATGAAACGTCTGTTGGGACACCCAAGAGAGTCTTACTTACATTCACGGGTCCCTCTATTGTAATTCTTAATGAAAGAGATAGATTTCAAAAGCCCATCCTTTCTGTTCACATGAAAACTGCTATGGAGGATTAATGGAAAGATCTACAAAATGATTTTTCAATTTTATTATTTTTACTTTTACAATGCAAATACACCCTTTTACCTTCTTACCCCGAGATGCCAAAACAACAATGAACATCTATGTCATTATACTTCCTGAATGGGCTTTTAAGAAAACAGGCCTGTTTATTAGGAAGAACTGAAATTACACTGCTTGTGTGTTGTTGGGAAAATGCTTTTTCTTTCCCAGACACCTGTGAGTTTGTAGTCCGTCAGCAGGGAAGTGTATTCGTTAAGCCTGTTGACAGTTTTTAAGAGTAAGTGCCAAAGCATTCATCTGCTCGCTCGCTGTCCTCACTAAAACATCAGCCAGGTGGCAACAGCACAGAGCCAAAAATTTCACATAAAAGCTTAGAAACTTCCTTCAGTGCTAACCCTATGTATAATAACAATTTATATTACAGCCAAGTCACCAAAATAAAAATTTAAATGTAGCTAGAGTATATGTGCTTATGCTAGTTCTAGTAAGTAGCATTTGTTGAGAAAGAGTTTAATATCAGATATTAGATGAGTGGATTACAAGAGAATGCCAAGAATGTGATTTCTGTAGAAGACAACAATTTCACAATCAGAATATTATCTGTGACCTCTCAACCATTTCTCTGTAAAACAATGTGTATAAACAAATTCTGAAGAAGGTAATAAATCCTTTCCCTGCAATAAAAACACATTTCTTCCAGTTAAAGACATCCTACACACATCAGCTCTTATCTTCTCACTGAAATTTGCAAAAACAGTACATACAGTATAGTTAAAAAAAAAAAAAAAAACAGAGAATCATGCACCCTCAGAATCCGAGGGGCAGTTAAGCTTGGAAATTAACATTAGAATTTGATCCACAGACCATTCTAAACTCATCCCCATAACCACTAGGCGACACTGTCTTGCCACTTTCTGACTGAGACCCTGTCTTAAACATTCATCCCAGATTCAAATGTTGCCTATTTCTTTTAATCCTTTTCAAATGTTTTTTTTCTTTTTCTGTTGTCTTCACAACTGAACCATTTCTTCTTTCCTGTAGGTATTCTGTGACATGGAAACAAACAAAGGAGGCTGGACTGTCTTGCAGCGTAGAAGAGATGGGACACAGGATTTCCATCGGACGTGGAAGGACTACAAAGTGGTAAGGAAACAAGGCCTCCACTATACAGCACTGCCTTTTAGCACTCAGCCCTCTCATAAGCCTTCTTTGTTGGAACCAGCAATGTCTGCCCAGGCGAAAGAATGTAATGTACCCCCAAGATACCAGAATCTCTTAATCTTTCTCCAAGGAGCCTTCTGCTAGAAACCAAACTATCAAAACAAGGTCAGTTTTTCCCATTTAGGAAATAGAGAAAGAACACAATATTCACATACAGATGTATGACCTTAGCATACCCTGGAACATTTCAACACAGCCAACAATGTCTCATGTAAACTACCAAAGCTGTATGAATGTTCGTCATCCCCACAGGAGTCCTTGCTCTATTTAGTTTAATTACTGTCTGGCTTTTGACCCTTCCTTAAGAAGCTCTTTATTTGCTATGAAGAAGTGTTCTCAGTCAGGAGAGTGACTGCACCTGGGATTTCTCTGAAGCAGATTACACACATGCAGATCAAAAAAACTGCAGCACAGGGGTTGCGATATTCATTTCTGGCCATCCCAGGGACAGCTTGAGTTTCTTGCTAACCAGCTCATTAAACATGTGCCAATTCCGGACATTAAATAAAATACAAGTTTAATTATACGAATACGCCACCCAAAAATGGTCATGTTTTCATTTTCTATCTAGTGCTTACCTCTTGTTTTTTTTAGTAATCGCTGAGAAAGAGTTTGGATCTCATGGTTTTTTTTTTTTGGAGAACAGAGATAACAAAGTCCTAAAGCAATGGACTTCTGTGGGCACCAAAGCTGAACAAACAACAAATAATATCAAAACATTTATAAAATCCATAATCCATATGTCATACGCTCCTAACATCTCAAGCAATTGCATTGTTTTGGTTAAAATATTCTTAAATAAACACCTTCTGGAAAATCGTCTCACGAGTTTGTGAGGAGCATGCACAAATGAGAAAAATCTTTTTAAGCTGATTACCAAATAAGAATATGAAGTCTTATCTCGAGTTTGTCAAAAGACACCTACAAAGCCTACAAAAAGTATTCACCCCCTTGTAAGCTTTCATATTTTATTATTATACAACATTGAATCACAGTGGATTTTTTGTCTGTTTTTTGAAAATGATCAACAGTAAAAGACTTTTTAATGTCAAAGTGAATACAGATCTCTGCAAAGAGGCTAAATTAACAGCAAATATCAAACCCAAAATAATTGACTGAGTTTGGTATTCACCCCTTTCAAGTCAGTATTTAGTAGATGTGCTTTTGTAGCCATGACAGCCTTGAGTCTGTATGCACAGGTCTCTGTCAGCTTTGCACACCTGGACACCGCCATTTCTCTATTCGTTTTTGCAAAACCTCGTCAAGCTCTATCAGGTTGCATGGGATTGTGAGTCAACAGCATTTTTTCAAGTTCAGCTACAATTTCTCCAACTGACTCGGCCACTCCTGGACATTAACATTGTTTTTAAGCTATTCACTTGTACCTTTGGCTTTAATTCTGAGGGTTTTGTCTTGCTGGGCAACAAATCTTCTCCCATGATGCAGGTTTCTTGCACACTGCATCAGGCTTTCCTCCAGGATTTCCCTGTATTTTGTTGCATTCATTTTATCCTCCACTCTTACAAGCTTGCAAGGGCCTGCTGCAGATAAGCATTCCCACAGCATGATGCTGCCACCACCATGCCTCACGATGGGGATGGTGTGTTTTTAATAATTTGTAGTGTTTGGCTTTTGACAAAGATGGTGTTTAGTCTGATGGCTAAAAAGCTCAATTTTGGCCTCACTAGGCCATAGCATCTTCCTTCAGCTGACTTCACAGTCTCCTGTGTGGCTTCCTGGAAACTCAAGCCAATATGTCGTATGTGTGGTTTTTTTTTTTTTATAACAGTGGCTTTTTCTTTACCACTCTTCCATAAAGCTGTGACTGCAGAAGCACTCGGGCAACAGATGTTGTAGACAGTCTTATATACTGTACCATAGTTTGCAACTCCATGTGAGCTATCATACGTTCTTTAGTGGCCTTCCTCACAAGTCTTCATTTTGCATGGACAACACTCTTTCCATGTGCCATACTCTTTCCATTTCTTAATGATTGATTTAACTCGACTCCTAGGGATATTCAGCATCCTCGATTTTTCCAGTCTCCATCCCTCTACATTTTAATCATCCTTTCACAGAGTTGCTCGCAGCATTCTTTTGTCTTCATTATGTAAGTTAGACCACAAGACTGACTCACCACACATTTCTAGATAAGGTGCATTTATACTGCAATCAACTGAAACCCAAGACAGATGATCTGCATTGAACTAATCATGTGACTTCTAAAACCAATTGGCTGCACCAGTGATGATTTAGTGTGTCATATTAATCAACTGACATGTTTCTATTGATCAGTTGTAACAATTCGGCCCACCACACTGAACCAAGATGATTGTTACCGCTAATCTGTCCCAATTTGCGGCAGATGATAAAAAGGTTAAGCCAAAATCACAACCCGTAGAGCCCTCTGTACACACCCTATTTTAAATGTTCAATCAAACCTGAACATTTATATTCTGAGACAAATATGGACATGAGGAATATATTACATCAAAGAAAAGACAGGAGAAAAAAAAACATATCAATCCCTTATGTGGTGATACAAAAAATATATCTACAGTAATCCCTCGCTATATCACGCTTCACTCTATCGCGGATTTTATATGTAAGCATATTTAAATATATATCGCAGATTTTTTGCTGGTTCGCGGATTTCTGCGGACAATGGGTCTTTTAATTTCTGGTACATGCTTCCTCAGTTGGTTTGCCCAGTTGATTTCATACAAGGGACGCTATTGGCAGATGGCTGAGAAGCTACCCAACTTACTTTTCTCTCTCTCTCTCTCTTGCGCTGACATTCTCTGATCCTGAGGTAGGGGGATTGAGCAGGGGGGCTGTTCGCACACCTAGACGATACGGACGCTCGTCTAAAAATGCTGAAAGATTATCCTCATGTTGCTCCCTTCTGTGCAGCTGCTTCATGAAGCGATATGCTTAAAAGCTTGAAGGGCACATATTGATTTTTGATTGTTTGTTTTTCTCTGTCTCTCTCTCTCTCTTTCTCTGCTCCTGACGGAGGGGGTGGGAGCTGCCGCCTTTAACAGCTTTGTGCTGCGGTGCTTCGCATACTTAAAAGCCAAACAGCCCTATTGATTTGTTTGGTTTTCTCTCACTTTCTGACATTCTGTGCTCCTGATGCGCACTCCTTTGAAGGGGAAGATATGTTTGCATTCTTTTAATTGTGAGACGGAACTGTCATCTCTGTCTTGTCATGGAGCACAGTTTAAACTTTTGAAAAAGAAACAAATGTTTGTTTGCAGTGTTTGAATAAAGTTCCTGTCTCTCTACAACCTCCTGTGTTTCTGTGCAAATCTGTGACCCAAGTATGACAATAAAAAAATAACCATATAATCATATGGTTTCTACTTCGCGGATTTTCACCTTTCGCGGGGGGTTCTGGAACGCAACCCCCACGATGGAGGAGGGATTACTGTATATACAATAAGAATACCCCCCCCCCCCCCAGTTCCCCTTCCAGAACTTATAAGTAAGTCCACAGTTCCAGCCCCTGTGGGCAGCAGGTGAAACGAAGAGTAGTAATAGGTGCTGACTCCTAGCAGCGAAAAATCTTCCCAGTAAAAGCTATACAGTCAGACTCTGCCATGATAAAGAACACAAAGGTCTTCGAGAAGCTCACCCGCGTCTGTGGGAAATAGCGGAACGCCCAATTTTCCAGTCAAAAAAGAATTACCGACTTCTACCTAACCGTCAGGACTTTAGAAGTTCCAGGACTTCGTCTCATGGCCCAGGCAGATGCTGATCTGCTTCGTTCGATTTTCCCCATCTTCTTCTTGGCTGTCTTCTCTCCCTTTAAACAGCGTGCTTTATGCAAATTGCTCCCCAAAAATGAAAAAAAAGGAAACCGGACGTCCCACCTCTGGGGTACCGCTGTCAATCTCAATCTGTAAGTACAGTCCCCACGAAGCCCGATCGACAGCAGAGAAACATATTATTTTTATTTATGTGGCAGTGCTACACAGTGTCACAAAATGCCAAATTAAATTCTAGTTCATTCAATGCTGTACAACAAAAAATGTGAAAACTTCCATACTTTTTATGGCACTGTAAATGATGACAAAATCTGTAGATGTTTGTATACAGTACTTTTCTAAGCTTTTTTCAGTCTATTGTATCATTTTTCCATTGCTTTTTATGTTTGTTTGACGTCTTGTCTATGTTTAAGAATTGGTGCTTAGGGCATTGAAATTAAATGTATTGAGTACATCATAAATATATATTAATGCTTACATGGAAAACTATGATGTAACAGGTGATATTTTAGATATAGCATCTTTTCCTTTTGATAGGAATCTACCAACCAAAGGGCATGTTTATTTCTGGTGGTTATAGACACCAAGAAAAAAAAAGATTTTAAGGTTTGGAGTCCTTCTGCTTTTAGGGATGGGTATTGGTTGGACATAAAGCTTTTGGCCAAGATGGAAAGAAAGAAGCAAAGAAAAATATGTGGGTTTACTGTATAAAAAAGGAAAAAGGACATTCCAATGTTCAGAGAAAAGTCAACAAAAATTAGGTGTATAGAATGTAACAAAGGCGCTATATAGGCGCCCGACCCGACACAGATGGACACCGAGACACGTATAAACACACCAATACTTTTATTTTTCTTCACCCGTGGGCGCACATCTTCCCCGTGACCCACAGGCAATACACAGTCCATAAAGCACCAATCCCACACTATACAACACTCTTTTTCTTCCTTTTACCACCACTCCTCCTCAAGCTTCGTCTCCTTCCTCCCAACTCTGGGTGGCTGGCCCTTTTTATATCCCAACCGGAAGTATTCCAGGTGCTTGACCACCTGGTCCTAATTGCCCTTCCGGGTGGGGCTGAAAATACGTCCAACTGGGCTGCTGACTCCCTGCAGCTCCCCCTAGCCGCCATCTGAGCCCCCAACCAGGCTGTGGAGGACTCCATCTCCCATGGAGCCATGCGCTAGGTTGGGGAGTCATCGTCCGCCAGGGAGGCTGCCACCAAGCGTCCCGGGGGAGGCATTGAACTGTCCATAGCTGCTCCCCCGGAACAGATGTAGCAGAGGCGTTCCTGCCGGGCATGGGACCCGGCTGTCCATTACAAGAATGAAAGAAACAAAGAAACGCATTTTTGAATGACTTGTCATCACTGAAGAAACATGGGACTCTGCTCTGTTTATAAAGAGTTCCTCTGGAGAGTAACAGTGATGTAAACACATATGGAGGTCTACATTAGATTGGTCAAGGAAAACATAATATAGAGTTTTAGAATGGTTTAGGAAAATGATCAATAATTACAGGACCTTTGTAATTAAATCAATTGCATAAACAGTTGACAAGTACATGCGGACAAGTACTCCTTCCCATGTGGCAAATGTTAACTTTTTCAGATAAAAACGAAACAATTTCACCCTTTGATCTAATAGTAGATTTTGATTTACCATTGTGGGAGATGGCCGGCTGTTTATCCCGGACAGCACCCCAGGCCGCTAGATGGAGTCCTCCCTGTGGCATGGGAGTGCCCCAAAGACCAGCAGGGAATTATGGACAGTGGAGTTTTTATTCCCAACCCTGCTGGACACCGTGGGGTCCACCAGAGGACGCTGCAGGGAGGCTCAAGGACTTATGCATGCCCTATAACCCGGAAACACGTCATCATCATATGACCAGAAGGGACGACGTGTGTCCGGGTTGAAGAAAAGGACTTTTAATCTGACCTGGAAGTGATAAGGACTCATGGACTGCTGGGCTGGAGCCACTTCTGGGTCGGAGAGTATAAAAGGACTCTGGGAAAGCCCAGACGCTGAGCTGAGCTGGGAGGAAGGGTGGCAACGCGTCTGGGAGTGGAGGATTGGTATTGTGATTAGTTATTGTATTGGTTATTGATTGTAGTGTACTTGTATGAATAGTGAGGAGTGTAGAGTGCTTGGTGCACATTATTATTATAAAATAAATAATTATAGTTTTACCTGGTGTTTGGAGTCGTACCTGAGGGTTCAAGGGAGCACTAATACGCTCTACTGCTACACCATCTATTGATATTCATTGTGAAAAGCATTGATTAATTAGATAGGCCAGTCTAATGTAAAATATCTCTTCATGACACCTGTTTAGTGTTTGCACTGCTGTTTACTCTGGAGAATATTCCAATCTCAGGGATCAAAAGAGGTCAATTGTTATTCAGCTGTCAGCTGATAATTCAAGAAGAGGGATTTTCCACCAGAACCAGTAAACTTTTTTTTTTAATAAGGCGTTCTTTCTAATTTCAAACCTCCAAATGTTTAATTATACACCAAATTACTCTTACAAGGTGGAAAACTGACACGCAGTGGAGTCAAATTCTTGCAGAACAAATGCTCATTGGACCAGGCCTTACACCCTTTAACAGACACATGGTCACATTCACATCAAAGAAACGTTAAAGTCAGTTCAAACCTGTCAAATCTATATCTGTGTAAAATAAGGAATCATCAAATATATGCTGCCCTAAATTAATTCCGGTGTTCTTATTATTCCAAATGAGCAAGCTAAATCATTTGAAACCATATTTTGTCTCATGAAAATTCACGTTGGTTATTCCCAATCAAGTAGCTTTTACTGATTACCCAGTACTCAAAATCCACTTTGCAAGTAAGACATCAGAATGTCTCTGTCATAATGTCTTAAGAGTAAAGTTAATATAGACAATCATCATTTTAATGAAAAACGGACCAAAAAGTATGTTGCTACAATGCTGTGAATTGTGAAATGCTTAATGTCCTGTCTGATCTGCAATGAACAGTGCAATGTGAGGTGCCTATGTTCAGAAGAGTTGTACTTTCAATGAATCTTAATGTGCATTGTCTGAAGACAGGAAAAGGAAAATAGTGGCTTTGAAATCAAGCCACAATCACAGCAGAAAAATATTCACCTGTTAACTAATTCAATTGATAATGTTAATTGTTAATAAAAAAACACATAATAGGCATTTACCTAAGTTTACTAGAGATAAATCAGTGGCTAATGTTACTGGATCTGTGAAAGAGGAAAACTGTTCGTGTTTTGACAGACTGTTCATAGATAGTGTCAGTCAGGCTGATCTCATATCCCTATCCATGGATGAATCAAAAGACAACCCAGATGTGGTGCAACAGTGCATTCATGTCTGAACTTTTGATGGAACAGCAGACACATGAAGGAGACATGCATGTATTTTGAGAAACTGAAATACCCTGAGGAAAAACGTACCCAGGCACAATGTAGGACTACACAGAGAGTGCCCAAGGAGCAATGACACAGCAGCAGTAACAGTCTGCCACTGTGCCAGTCATGTATGCTTCTTATATGAACAAAGACTCAGATATTGAAATAAATGTTTAAGCATTTTCGTGACTGTGATATCTTTTAAATGTCTTGCTGAGAAAGTCCTTACTAGATCCAGGCATTTGAAATGAGTTTAGTTACTGATTTTGATGGATTTGGACAAGGTGATGATGAAGTGGCATTCCTCTTTCTGCAAAATGTTTGACTTACCTCTCAATAAACTGTTAATCACTTTTATGAAATGCCTTTGCAGTTTTACCACTGCTAATCATGCAGGCTGACTTTGAATGTGAGTCTGTGAAATATCTGCACAGAGAAGTTGTACATTCTCCATATTTATGCGCATTTTTCTCTGGATACTCTTTTTAATCCCACATCATAAAGATTTTCATGATAGGTTAACTGGTAAAATTATTGTGAGTGGATTGATGGAGAGTGCTCTTGTTATAGGCTTTGGTCCACCACAATCCTACAAGAGATTGCACTCATTTGAAATTTAATGAATAGATTAGATTCTTAATGTTAATTCAAAAGTGTACCATAATGGGACAGGTTATTTAGTTGTAAAACAAAAGCCAAAAATATAGTAACACATAAATATATATTTGACATTTTAAAAAAAAATGCAGGTTACACTTTTATTGAATTCACTTTTCAAAATGAATTTTATATCCTCTGAAACGCAAGTTTGCTTCATAATACTCCCTTTCTTTCTCAGCGTTTCTTGCTTTGTGATTCTGCTTTATGTGTGAGACTCGGTATTAAATAAAGACTGAGTAATTAAAAATATATATGTGATAAAGTCCAACTGAATATGAATTTTAATTCAGGCAGTCATTTATGTCATGTAGATATCAGAGAAGTTAGTGGTACGACCTTACACCTCCTGCAGAATGGGTTCAAATCTTGTCCTGATCACTGTCCGTGTGTTGCTAATATACTCTACTTGTACCTGTACGGTGCTTTCTCTGGATACTCTAATTTATTTGCCTGTTAGGTTTAGTCAATACCCTAAAGTGGGCTGACATGAGAGAATGTGCTCTGCATTAGATTGGTGTCCCATTCAGGTTTGGTTCCTATGCTGTATGTTGTCTGGAAGGCTCCAGTCTCCACAACCCTGAAATGTGCTAAGCAGATTCAGAAGCTACATGGCTGGATGCATTTAGATCATTTGCAATAAAAACAAGTAATGCTAAAGGTCTATGAACCTCGAAAGTGTTTGTAATGTTTTAATAGCAGGCTTTTTCATATCCGTGTGAAAGATAAATCACATGAGGGAATTTGCAGCAAGCCAGAAATCTCAAATATTGTTCTTTCAGCCTTTCAAAATTCATCAAAGTGTTACCACCTGCAATGAAATGTACGGCTACAGTATTGCTTATAACTGCACCAGAGGGAGCCTGTTATCTTGCTTAGCTCATGCATTTCTTGCGTCTCATTTATCAAAGATTCCTAGATATTTGTGTGTTTTTACTCCTAAATCATCTTCCTTTGAACAGTTCATTTTGAATTCACTAAGGATGGCTTGAAAATGAAATTTGATTGTTATCCATGTGCATTTGTTGAAGAATACATAATTGTATTTAAACGTGTATATAAAAAAAATGGCATTCCAATGCTTGACTATAAGAAAATAGGAAGAAGGAAAAAAAACAGAAGAAAATAAAAATCACAAAAGCACAATTTAAACTGTGGATCATTACTTCCATGTGGATCATTAAGAGTTTTTGAAACTTTGAATTGGAAAAAAAACTGCATTAAATAAATAAAATTATTGCCAAGCCACACAATTGAACTTCTTTGAATAACTCAAAGCTAATTTTGCTTAGCGTTCAGAATATCAGTTTTAACTCATTAACCATCCATCCATCCATTTTCCAACCCGCTGAATCCGAACACAGGGTCACGGGGGTCTGCTGGAGCCAATCCCAGCCAACACAGGGCACAAGGCAGGAACCAATCCCGGGCAGGGTGCCAACCCACCGCAGGACACACACAAACACACCCACACACCAAACACACACTAGGGCCAATTTAGAATCGCCAATCCACCTAACCAGCATGTCTTTGGACTGTGGGAGGAAACCGGAGCGCCCGGAGGAAACCCACGCAGACACGGGGAGAACTCATTAACCATTGATTTTTATTTTATTTCCCCAAATTAGGTTTGCTTAATTAAAGTGCTTGTTCAGTACAGGGTCACAGGGACTCACAGGGACCAACTTCTGAACCAAATACCACGCCATTTCAGGCAACACTTGTATCCCACCCTCACTCTTTCATAACAGGCCAATTTGCATTTGTCAGTCTTTAGAGAAATGTACAAGAAGCTAATGGTATTATAAAGAAGGCGGTGAAATTTAGTAATCCTCATCCAAATGTGAAAGATGTGCTTAATCTTCATAACATCAATAAAAGCAGGTTTATCAAAAACATAATGGGTGCTCATCTACACATTTATTATTCAGTAAAGAAAGACAGGAAGCTTATCCTGGAGGATGTGGACCAAGACAAGAAAGGAGGCCACAATGCACATTCCTATACATAGACTATCTATCTATCTATCTATCTATCTATCTATCTATCTATCTATCTATCTATCTATCTATCTATCTATCTATCTATCTATCTATCTATCTATCTATCTATCTATCTATCTATCTATCTATCTATCTATCTAATGTAAATTTCAATTACTATAAAATAAAAAATAAATTCATTAACATTAACACAGAGCTGTCTGGACCAAGACAAGAAAGGAGGCCACAATGTACATTCCCATACATATTTAATTATTGTTTTATCTAGTAGTTTAGTATTATTTAGGAAGATTACAGCATGAAATCATTTTGTGACTGTGAGAAGTTGTTTTCTAAAATGCTCATAAGGCATTCATTGTGTAAAATAAGTTTTGAGATGGCTTTCTCCTCCATTCATACGAACATCAGAACAAGACCTCACCCAGTGGCAAAGCGAGAGCCAGCACTGCTCAGTTCCACACTCGCTCACTCGCTCACTCACATGAAGCAAGTTATTGTTGTGCCATTGCCATTAGCAGCAGCATGGTGGCTGTGAATCCCCAGCTGGGCATTGTCTATTTGGAGTGTGAATGTTCTTTCTGCCCACATGCGTTTTTCACCAGGAGTTTTTATGATGTTTCAAAGATAAGTGTGTTGGGTGCTTGTCATCTCTTAACTGGCCTAACGTAAGTGTCAGAGGGTGTGTGTGAATGTACAGTACCAGGCCATATTTGAGTCCTGCCTTACACCCTGACCTCATTTTACTTAAATGCTTGGTTTGGCAGTGATGTCCATCCATCTACTATTCTGTATTGGCTCTTTCAATCCTGTTGTGTATATAGTGTGTCTTACAAATGTGTGCATTTATTGTTTTATGTTCTATATTAATGCAGTGCTTTATTTTACTTTTATTAAAATGTTCTAAAATGTTACAAATTTAAAAGGAAGGAGTCTGTTTAGCCCATACTGACCCTCCCCATGCTGTTTGGGTTAAATATGGGAGTAAAAGAGAGAAGAATATAGTATTCTGCAGCTTTAAACTTTGGATTCAAGTTAAAGTAATTTAAAGCATTGTCCAAAAATAAAAAATGTCTAGACAAAAGTCCCACCACTAATAGATGTTTGGTGTGAAAACAAGTCTTGTTGGAATGTTGGAGCAAAGCAGCAGAGACACTTGTGATTAGTTTTCTTACTATATTTGTACTGTAGTTCTACTTATCCATGAAAAGCAATGCCTGGAAATGGCTCCACCTTGTGGATTTGCCACACTTTTCATATTCATTTCAGGATGCAGAGAAAAAAGAGCTCTTATTAGATAACATTTACAAAACCACTTAAGGCAATTACTGAGTAAATTTTTATACAAGATTGAGGACAGGGGGTGCTTGAGATTTTGTAACAAAAGTACAAATGTTTTCTTAAAATGTCTGTCAATGAAAAAATCAAGACCATAATAATGTGACCACTGATTTACTCTCATGCTTATTGGTGTTGACGATCCTCATTTAAATGAATCCTGTTCAGTGGGTGAGTCAAGGTTAAATTGATAAGACATTATACCTCATTGAGGTCTACACAAAGTTCTACCCAATACAAACAACCAGATCAGATCAGTTTGAAGAATCACTGAATAAAGTTGGACCACCGGTTTATACTTCATATCAAAAGCCTTTTCTACCATGGGTATAAGCTGGCAGACCACAAAGTCAGAAGAAGATAAAAGACCAAAAGATAACATCTTTACCTTAAGACAAGCAGGGATCAAAACCAAGAATCAAACTATCATGCAACAAAGCCCAGTATTCCAACCAAAATCAAAGTCTTAGGAACCTAATCAAGAATTTCTCAAACTAGAAAGAACCAAAATGGTAAAAGGTTTTAGAAACTTAGATGGGGAGTCTAACATGGCATTGTCTCAAACTGTGTTGGCACCCATGTCATATAATGTGTGCTCAAAATGCCAGCACCCATATCAAAGATACTGTAAGTTGGCATTACAGTAAATGCAAAATCTGAGTGTAAAATGAATAAGAAATCTCGAATAGAAATGGAAATAAATATGAAAGTGAAACTTAATACTACAGAGATCAAAACCCTCATGAAAAAAATGTTGATTAATACTGAATAAATTAAAGAAAATTAGCTAACGTAACATGACCAATTGATCTGAATGTTGCTAAATACTTAGAAAATATGAACATTCTATGTATGCGACTACGTAGGTTGATAAAATGGGTGGATAACTGGATGGATTAACACACACTTGCTCAATTATAAGTATTACAATTATAAGTAATTATAAGTATTATATCATAAGTTGGGATGTCTGGGACGTGAAAGGACCGGGAGAGCGCCAATACCTCCCCCGGGACACAAGGGGGCTACCACCCTGGGATTCAGTGGAGCTACAAGATTGGAGCTGGGAAGCTCCACCCTGTTGGGGCACGTGGCCACCGCCAGGGGACACCCAAACGTTCCAGGCAACATGGACTGCAGCACTTCTGCCACACCCGGAAGTGCTGCAGGAAGTTCGTTAGGAAGCACCTGGAGCACATCCTGGTACTGGATAAAAAGGGCCGCCTCACTCCACTCCAGGAGCCGGAGTTGGGGGGTAGTTTGACGGAGCTTGACGAGAAAGGAGTGGAGGCGGCAGGAGAAGAAAATAAGAAGGACTGTGAGTGATTTGTGCTGTACTGGAAGGAGAAAACACAATAAAAGAGTGTGTTTTGGATATAGCTGTCTTGGTGTCTGTTCATAGAGGCCGGTCTTCACAAAGTACACAGCTTAAATTGTCATTAACCCTTTACAGCAGGTATTACTAGCTTGTAATTCACTATTAAAACGTTATACTGATAGTGTAGTAAACAATTAGAGGAGCTACAGGTTAAGACATTAGATTTATATCCATATCCATGACTACGTCAGTTCAGTCCTCATTTTCAACTCTTCACCAAATTATTTTAGCCAAGTATGTGTCAGTTGTGAAGAACTTAGTGTATTTGACAACAAAACTTAAACTCATCTTTATCTTATAAGGTACCTGCCAAATGAACACAATAGCATAAGATAACATTCTTAAACTATTTTATTCCAATTCAGAGACATAGGGGGGCTAGTGTGGCAGCACTAGGCACAACTCAGGAAGCAGTCCTTGACAAGGCCATTTTAGAGCCTGCACATGGATACAGGTGGAATCACCAACTAGTCAAACCTGCTCATCTTTGGAGACATGGAAGAAAAAAACAGATTACTCCAAAGGGAAAAACCTCAGAAACACAAAGCACAACATATAGACTCGACGCTGACAACAATTGGGCACAAGATTTGAACTTAGGACACAGGATTCTTAAGGCAGCAGTACTCTATCCCACTAATGTAAACGAATGCTATTTTGTGAAGAGTAGGTGATCTGAACTGAGCTGGGTGCTACAGAGAAATATTTGTACTGAAGTTGTAGTTTATGCAGCTCTGCCTTGACAGTTTTTATTCCTGTTCTTTTGTATGATTATATCTATAATAATATAAGCAATAATTAAGGATGATGATCAGTGTCTTTCAGCACTGCCAATCCTACACACCCACACCCACATTTAAAGTAAAAGGCAACAAGAAGAAAATGATCTGCAACATTGCCTTCCTTCAGCACAGAGTGGTAACGCTGAATCTGTCTCTGGTCTTTCTGTTGCACAGGGCTTTGGTGACCCATCAGGAGAATACTGGCTGGGCAATGAGTTCCTCCATCAACTGACAAGCAGTAATACATACACTCTGCGGGTCCAGCTCAAGGACTGGGATGGGAATGAGGCTTTCTCACTGTATGAGCAGTTCAGCATTGGAAGCGAGGAGCAAAATTACAGGTACAGTAGGGCAAACTATAAGAAATGTGAGCATTCATAATGATAACTGTTGTCATCTTCAGTCTTATCTTAATGATTACACACTGTATAATGTAAATGAATAAATAAGAATTAAAATTCATTTTTTTGAAGATTTCTAGCTTTATAAAATTTACCTAAAACACTTTAAGGTTATTCATTTTCTAATGTTATATTGTGGATGACAAGCAGCAACATAATACCTCTGCACAGAAAATATAAAGGATATGTAGGAAAAAAGACAAAGTGAAGGATTATTGGACAATTTAAGATCATCTATTATTGAAGTTAGTTGAGATCTCCAAGCTGATTTTGAATTTAGAAACTTGTCTGGTAGACTGGTGGGTGGAGTGGATGGAACAATTGGAAGAAGGTATAAGGTGTATTGACTGAATGAAGAATGAAGGTGAAGGTTAAAGGTAAGTTTTTTTAAGATAGTGGTAAGACCAGCAGTGATGTATGGAATTGAGGTGTGGGCAGCAAAGCAGTAGATGTGGTAGAAATGAGCATGTGTGGAGTTACAAAACAGGCCAGAAAAAGAAATGGGACAATTAGAGACACAACAAAGTGGGAAAGATACTGTATCAAAGAAAGTAAAGGATAGTAGTTTGAGTAGTAGTATGGACATGTGATGAGGAGATACAATGAATATGTGGGCAAAAGCGTGATGGGAATGGAAGTACAGGAGAAGAAAAAGAGAGGGAGGCCAAAGTGGATGGATAAAGTAAATGAAGATCTGAAAGAAAAGGGCTTGACTGGAGAAGGTTGATCAAGCATATCAACCCCACATAGAAGTGCGAAAAGGTGAAGAGAAAGAAGAAGAAGAATCTGGTAGACTATTGGTTAATGGGCCTTTACAGTGTAATGATGACTAACCCTTACTGAAAGGAATTGTTACATTGCAATAGTGAAAAGGATGGATACAGAACAAGTGGTCATTTTCAGAAGAGCAGATGCTTGAAGAGTAAACCAAGGCAGCATGCACAAGTTCATTCAGTTATTATATAAATCAAGAGCTGGAACCAGCTAATGACAAAAAAAAAAAAAAAAATGATTATTATCCTCTTGGTTTAAGACAAGTACATAAAGTCGGTGTAGAATACCTGGGGTGGCTGTCACTAATTTAAACTTTTGAATGACTTTATTTTGAAATAGTACTGTATATAATTTGAGGAAGGGATTTTCAATGGTGGGGATCACATTCTTAATCTAGAAGCCTCTTTATTTAAATAATTGCTGTGGGGCAGTTCACTGTGGTTGGCTACTATCAACATATTATTTCTCAGCTTCCATAGTTTATTCAGATGTGTTTTTATGGAACAATGTCCTGTTGTCTGTTATTCCTTCTCGGAGCTGCTAGTTCTGCCTTATCACTGGTGACAGCCAGGCAAAACATCAGTTTTTCCTGCCACATGGCACTTTATGTTCCATATTTTTTATTGTTGTGGAAAATCACCTTTGTAATGTCTCTTATGTTATCAGTTTTGTTCATTCCTCTCTTTTTATTATTCCTATGCCAATCTCATATCAGCATTTTGGATGTCATGGTTTATATTTATGAAGTTTTTTTACCTGTTTTGTCATAAAAAAGAAAGCCAAAAAATGCATATACTAACTTGTAAATTAAAAAGCAGTGTTATGCAATGTAAATCAAAGTGACTGTGAGCATCACAAATCTATTCTCTAATCTCATCATGAGATGGGCCATTGGCATGAATTCATAAATGCACAAATGCAATGTTGCCTAGCTACAGCGTCCCTGCTGAATGCCAGCTCTCTCGCTGCTGCTTCCCTGATAATACATGGCCATTTTATTCTAACAACAACCTGAAACTAATGGTTGAAAATGAGGTAAGTGAAAATCCATTATGAACACACACCAACATAAACATACTACTGGGAAGAATAAGGTATTTACAGACAGATAGTTACAAAATGGCACATTTGTCTCAGTTTGTCAATTTTGTTTCCATTTTGTTCAAAATACGCATTTAGAGAAGTAACAATGTGACAGAAACATATGGATAAACAGTACAGTTCCATTTTTCTAGGACAGATCTAGCTACTCCCTCCCTCTTTATGTACTGTATATCCTAGTGTTTTATATACTTTATATGGTGACAAGCTGCCTGCCTACCAGATGAGGACTGGCATGGAGCAGGCAAAGGGCTGTATTTAAAAAAAATATGGCTGTTTTTGTTTAACAATAATAATATTAACATGCCAAAAGGATACTTCTTTTTCAGCTTGTATTTCTGATTCAGTGTTAACTGAAGGGGTCAGAAAATATACTGATGCCTCACACTATTATCGACTTTCAGTTGCCCTGTTTCCACCACATAGAATCCTACAAATTAAGTTGAATCCTAAATACATATAGAATCTGGACTTTTCTTAAGCTCAATGATCAAACTGTGCTTTTATCTTTGTTTCTAAAATACCACTGTCAGAAATAAGGTGAGGCCCTTCTCTTGGAATGGTTAATTTAAATTTAAAAATGGTTATTGACTTGTCCTACATTTTTACAAGATGAGGCTTTCTCCTAACTCAGCTCCCATCTAATGACTGAATAGGTTTAGAGAATTGAGAATAATCAATCAAAACCTACAGCTCACTGTGCGACCTAGACCAAATACCTGAGCTCCCTGTATTTCACATGTAAAAATGTATGCTTGTAACAAGTTTTCAACCTGTATTGCTCCTGGTTAAGGGAAACACCTTAGACACCATAGACATGTGGTGCTATACTAAAGGAAAAAAGAAATAATCAAATCTGACATTTTCTTTCAGGTTGACCATTAAGGGCTACACTGGAAATGCTGGCCGTACAAGCAGCTTCAGCCATTCGGGTACGGAGTTCAGCACCAAAGACAGAGACAACGATAAATGCAGTTGCACGTGTGCCCAGATGGCAACAGGAGGTAAGAATACATTGCTAAGTCGCTGTGTACACTCGGTACTGTAATAACTTTTCGTCTTGTATAATTTAATTTTAAATTACAGAGTGACTGAAGCAGATACTGCATTAGGTGACTCAGCTTTTTCTTTTACAATTACTTGCCATCAGTCTCCTAAATTGAACAAATGACATACATTTTACCAAATATTATTCTTTAGTAAAAAGTTCTGAATGTATGTGATTTGAATCTGTTCTGTTTTGCTTGGGTTGGTTTAACAAATTAGTAGGGACATGTGAGAAACATACGCCTAAGAAAAAAAGATAATTTCTTCATTTACTCGGAACAAGTCAATTGAAGATAATATCCTTGTTGTTTGCTTCTATGTGCTATGTAGTCCTCCTGTCACATAATATAAATATGGGTGATTTGCATGTGAAATTAAGTATCATGCAATTTCTGCTTTAGATAACACTAGATTGTTTGCTTAATTGACTGTATATAATGCATCCTCTTCTTTTCTGTAATGCATTCTCATCTGTTCAGGAGATAATAAATGTAAGGTAAGGTCTTTCATTCTTTTGATAGCATACTGTGCAAGTCATTACTGGATAGTTTGTACACTCACATAATGTCAGAAAGGATAGAATAGTAAGCGCTACTGAGTCCTGCTTTAGACTACCCACCTAGGTGCTATCTCTGTTCAGTTTGCACATTATCCCTATGTATGTGTTTCTCTCTTCATTTACCTCTTAAAAATAAGTGTGTTAGATTAACTGGCAATTGGACAAGTAAACTGGCCCAGTGTGTGTGCCTGTGTAAATGTGCCTGCGGTAGATGAGCACCCATCTAGGATTGGTTCTTTGTAATCAAAGATAACTGTGATATATTTCTACTTTAATTTTTTTCTGTTATTTCCAGTGCATTATTACTTTCTTGCATTCTACGTAAGTGTTTGAGTATGATGATTCCTATTTTCAAAATATTTGTTTTGTATTAAACAATTATTTCATATAGTGTGACTCTGTAATAGAAAAAAAATGTGCAAAACAAAGGTAAAGGTTTGGGGTAGGGCATGTGTAACAACTACACAACACAGGAATATTAAAAGAAAAGCAGTACCTTCTATTTCTAGAGCTCTTTACAGTAACACCACTAAGGGCTAGTTAGGCTCCTTCAGTTGCTGGGTTCAGATTGCTCGCTTTCTTCCAGTGGGAGTGTCTGTTATGTGTCCATGGGGCCAGACGAGGCAGGGCTCCTGGTCACACTGGAATTGATTTTAGGGCTCCTCACATGTCTCCTCTTTCATTCTCGGACTGCAACAGAAGGAGAGGTTAGTGTGCCCCTACATACCTGTCCACATTTCATTTAGCGGACCAGGGCTCCCACTAAACTATTTCTGCTCTTGTGTGTGACAATAGTTGCTTATTTATTGTGTGTTTTCCTAATGCCTTTTTAATTTCCATGGGTGCCGCTCTTTTGTGGAATGGTTGCTACCACATTGCTATGAGGAAGCCAAGAGGTGCATGACGAATGACACCACTGCCAAAACTGTTTAAAGGTTTGACAGCACACATTTCCTGCCATCCGAGATAGTGGATAAAACAAATGAAGCTGGTTAGGTTTTTCTGTGTTATTGAACTTAGTGCTTCATATTTGAGTTTGAATTGTGTTGTTTGGCTCAGCAACAGTTTGAATATCCCAACTCTGAATCCTGACAGTCTTTTGGTTTACACCTATTCTTTTGGTTGCTCAAAGTTAATATTGTCATTTCCTTCATTTGTCAGAATAATGCTAATATCAGTTCTGGCCATGTGTCACTCAAGTGCATTATGAAAGTTCAAAAATGGATAGTTGAATTAGGCCAACATATTGCTTGTATTTTAAAAACTTTCAGTGCAGTATCTTGGCATACAGTACATACTTAAACTTTCAAACCCATTTCGTCCAGTTCAGGGTTGATAACCTGGCACCTCGGGATTCAACATACAAAAGTAACCTTAACAGAGAACCAGACTATGGGATGGTCCACTTTTACACATACCCATACATGAAATACAATACAATACAATTTTTTTTGTATAGTAAAAAAATCACACAAGAAGTGCCGCAATGGGCTTTAACAGGCCCTACCTCTTGACAGCAACCCAGCCTTGACACTCTAAAAAAACAAGGAAAAACTCCCAAAAAAATCCTTAGTAGGGAAAAAAATGGAAGAAACCTTGGGAAAGGCAGTTCAAAGAGAGAACCCTTTCCAGGTAGGTGTCAAAGAGAAGGGGGTCAATACAATACACAGAACAAAACACGAGTAATCCTCAATACAGTATAACAGTAAAATAAAAATATTACAAGTACAGAGCAGAATTTAACAGTAGATGATATCACATAATATGCTTTGGATTTGTTTAAAATCCTGGAGACCTCAGCAATCAATCACACTGGGCTAATTTAAAATCAACAATTAACCCAACATGCATGTCACATGTAGTGTGGGAGGAAAATCCAGAAGAAATGCGACACACATAACAGGCATGAAATCTCCTTGCGGACAACAACATCTTGCAGAATGCAAGACCAGAATGTTGGAACCATGAAGGAGCAGTAATGACAGCTAGTACACTAACCTGCTGTCCAGTACTTGTAAATCTTTCCACTTTTTTAGTTTATATGATTGAATTGCTGTATTTCATAAGGTTCAAAATATTGCAATGTCATTATTATAACAAAATTTTGGAGTCAACTTAATACATGTAATATGGATATACACCTTAACACAAGTTGAAACTTTGAGTACCTTGAGCAATGAATTGATGCTCAATGGTACATAATGGACTGTAGAGTGAAGTCACTGTAAGTGATTGGTGTGGCAAACGATGCCAGTAGATGATGAGACCTGACAACAATCATTCATGCCTTCTCTGCTAACAGTGCAGCAGCAGAAACATCTAAAAAGATGGTTGAAAGTTCTTCTAGAAAGAACAAATGCACTTTGAGCTTGGGCATGTTTCAATGTGTCATACATACTGTAACTCTTTTTTTTGCTTTGTCTAGACTACCTTCTAAAGCAAATACACACTTCTGAAGACAGAGAAAGAGGAAGAATATTTTTTTTCTTGAATTCTTTGAATTATAAAAGTTTTCTTTTCTCATTTAAATGCAGGCTGGTGGTTCGACGCATGTGGGCCCTCCAATCTGAATGGGATTTACTACAACGGGAAAACAAGCACAGCCCGTTATAATGGAATCAAATGGTATTACTGGAAAGGGCCGAGCCTGAGCCTTAAAGAGACCACCATGATGATTCGACCAGTTGACTTTTGAACTGTTTGAGGATCCCCTTGATGTCGTGGCGAATAAGTGGCTAAGCATGGCTCTCACTGGATTCTTAAAAGGGCTATGAGAAAGTATGGACTTGAATTTCTCTTTTGCACACATGTGGGGACTTTTCGAGTTTGCATTGAGCACAGGAAGATTTGTACAAACATCATATCAGCAACAGATAGCTCTCCATATGACACCATTAAGCTTAGCAGTGTCTGGAAATAGACTTCTGTAGGACGCTACAGGCTTTACTCCATTCCCATGTCATTTGTGCTTAGTGCAATTTAAAATGCTTAAAACAAACCCAAAGGGATTTTAGTTATCTGTTATTGGTGCTTCATGGGACTTTGTTGAGTATAACCACTAACCGCTGCCAAGCCTTACTGGAATATAAAATCTCATCCTTTTCACTAAAATAAAAATAATACAAGCCACAATTCCTCAGGGGACACAAACATTACAAGACGGCAGAAAGATTACATGTTACAGAGGCATGTCATGAAATACTTTTCTTTCTTCATCTCTTACCCCAACATGAATATTCAGAGACTTTTGATATCCATAAGTAAAGCAGTAGGTCTGTGTAATGAAGATTTGTCAGCATAGATCAGATTCATACAAATCTAACAGTCCACTGTGATTATGCAGTAGAAATCCAGCTATAAGAGAGAGGTTGAGAACATGTGCTGATTACAGCGTATTGCTGCACCCACCACATAATGGACACCCTGGATTGGGACCCGAATGCAGCGGGTGACACTGGAACAGTATGAGGTTTTTTTTACATATTATACTTCTAGGCCCTCATATAAATGTTGGTCTGTCTGCTTTTTCCAAGTATAGGCCCAATTAGAGACCTCATACAAAATGTTGATTAATTTTAAGCTTACAGCTTCTGATTTCAGTTTCTTTAACCACTGTCACTAAGTAGTTATTTCTGCTGTTTCAAACTCTCTATCTAATAAGGCTCATTTTCTGACACATTTGTTTTCTCATACATCTTAAGCAAGAAACATTAATAATTTTAATCTAAAATAGTAAATGTCAGGGTCAGGTAAATGCCCTTCTGATTTAAATGTGTGATCTGCTGAATGCAAAAGAGCCTGAAAATGCCAGAAACATGGCACTTAAGTTTCCTTTTCCTATGGCATTTTGACAGGACTTGGGTTGTCCAGCTACCTACCAACAAGTTACTTTTCAATCTCTTAAACAAGGTTAAATTACAGGCTGAGATTTATTTTGCTGAACAAATCTTATGCAAAGAACACGCAGTCATCTACATTAGGCAGATAGGCACATAAATCCTTCCGGCAAAGCATTCATGTCACTTAGCACAGGTGAACATGACAACAAGGTTTGGCAGATGGACACAGTAAGTGTGTGAGTACAGTAACTTGGCAAGTGAGGAGTCAGCAAAATCATCACTGGTCACTGCCCAAGTGGAACAGGTCATAAAAACATAATTAAACTTCAGTTACATGCTGTGCTCTGTAGTGACATTTTACTTCACTTTTCATTACCTACTTTTCAAATGAAAGGCAAGGTAGTGATAAAAATCTTGTGCATCCACAATATTCAATATATATATATATTTCCTTTTTTCACAGGGGAGGGCTATGATATGAAATAGGCAAAACAAAAAGCTTTAGAAAAATCACAGATCTCCACTTACCTATATTGGGATCCATCTGCTTTAACGGGGGGTCAATGACCATCTTTTTTTTACACATTTCAGGGATGTTTTTTTTCTGTCTCTGTTTGCCGTTTCTTGTCATACTGTATGGCTCCATCCTGGCTCTTGAGTCATAGAAAGTATGTAAGGAGGCAAAATGCAACACCTAGTACTCCATTTCAAGCTAACCTTGGAATTTCTCAAAATGAAGAAAAATTTAGTCTGACTGCTGATAAGGTAAACGGGGTTTCAGAACCTCGTAACACTCGGTCAGTATGCATTATGACTTACCAGATAGCATGGTTGTCCTTCATTTGCGTTAACTTTTTTCCTATAATGTGTAGTGTAATCCGTGAGTCTACTCCCAGAACCTTTACACTGGTCAATTGTGGTACCCTGCTTCTCACAACTGATACATCTTCTGGCTAATTCTGTGCAGTATATCAATAATAAAAAAGAAGAAGCTACAACATTTTTATAATTGTACTATACCAGCATTAGGAAAAATATTGTAATGTTAATACATGAAAATGTGGCTGAAAATGCTTTGCAGTGCTTTTATTGAAAAGTAAGCTCTGTGTTTTTAGGAAAGGCATGAGCAGCACAAAGTAAGAGTAGGCCTACAGATAGTTCATGTGTGGCGCTGCATATGTGTAACTTGCAGAAAACCACAACTTGCAGGCTGAGCTTTGTTACAAACTTGTCAATTCAGTCTGCAAAAATACAGATGGGAACGGTTGACAATACTAGTCATCCACAATTTGATGAAAAACAGGACAGGTCGAAGTGAGATATGATGATACTTTGCTTATGAAGACGTTATAGTGCCTGTCAGGATTGTCTTGCCAAGCATTTGTCCCTTGATCACTGTAATGTCTTCCAGGAGTACAGAACTTGAAAGGATATTAACAATAAAAACAAGAAAGGTTAAGATTAGCGTATTTTGATGGTTTTTCACACAGCACACGTTCAAAAAGAATACTTTCCCAAAGCTTGTTTGATGACACAAACACAAACTAGTTCATGCCTAATCATTATGATTCTGTACCATACTAAATAGCATTAATGTCCAATTTAGTCTATGCATTCTGCATAGAGCACATTTGGTGAATACATAACAATTTAGACTGTCAGAGTACAACATTGCTACCCAGAAAAGTAGTTTCAGAAATTACAAGTGCTCTGAGAGCTCAGAAATAAAGGTTTAAAGGACATTTGAACAGTGTTTTATTTCAGATTTAAGTTTAAATCATTCAAAGGATGCCAGGAAAGATTTTCTCACTGCATGTTGTTTATTTCTTTGAACTACATTTATGTTAGAATATTTCAGACACTAAACATATTTAAAATAATTTAATTGCACAATTATTATGTTACTATAGCCAGCATTCAGTGTTGTAAGTATTTTTTTGGTGGAAAAACACTAACTTTGCATTTTATTTTGTAAGACTTCCAAATTATCCATTTATATACAGTATCGGTACTGAGGTGCCAAAGCTACCACAGGTACCAAAGTCGAAAACTTTCAGTATCAATCTAACCCTAATTCCTTTGACCTTGGTCAGACACTTGACTCTGTTATTATACATCATAATTCGGTGTTTTGGTGGACCATAAATTCCTAGAGTGCATATGCTGTCACTTTGGACTCTGAAGATACTACATAATTTTTTTTCAGTGAAGTAAATACATCTTTTTCTTATTTCAGCTTCAGATATATAAATACATGGATAGATAGAACTTTATTTGTTCCCAGGGGGAAATTTGGCTTGTTACAGAAGCTCTTTAAATAAATAAACAGATAGATAAATAAATATATATAAACACAAACTATGGTCTGAACACACTCCAGCATGAATAAAAATGAAGAAAATTGTAAAAAGAAAGAAAAAACAAACCTTCTGACTTGGCAGTCACAGTCACAGTGAAGCGTTATGCACACATGTTGATGTTAGTAAGAAGGAGCACCCGTAGGGCTTCTTCAGAGGATGTGCAGCATTGTTCATAATGGCACTTGGTTTTGTTTTAACTCTCTCCTTTGCTACGACCTCCAGGGCATCCAGTGTGTATCCTGTAACTGAGCTTGCCCTTTTAATTAGCTTCTTGATTTGGTGGGCCTCTCTTGAGGTGACGTTACCAGCCCAGCATACCACACCATAGAAAATCACACTGCTAATCACAGAGTTATAGAAGATGTAAAGGATGTCACTTCCTACGTCAAAGGAACACAGTCTCCTAATGAAGAAAAGCCAACTCTGTCCTTTCTTACAGAGTTCTCATGTTCCGACACCTGTCTAACCTGTCATTGATGTGGATCCCCAAGTTCTTGTAGTAGTGGGCCACCTCTACATCCACTCCCTGAATAGTGACTAGGCATAGAGGCTCTTTGGTGTGGTGAAAGTCAGTAACCAGTTCCTTGGTTTTCTGATGTTAAGGTGCAAACAATTCTCTTTGCACCAAAAAACCAAAACAAAGCTGTCCACCTGGCTCCTATACTCAGTCTCATCCCCCTTATCAATACACCCCATAACTGCAGAATCATCTGAGAATTTCTGCAAATGATATGACCTTGTGTTATATTTGTAGTCTGAGAAGTACAGAGTGAAGAGAAAGGGAGACAGGACTGTTCCTTGTGGTACTCCAGTGTTGCTCACATCAGTATCAGAAACACAGTCCTTGAGTCTCACAAACTGTGGTCTGCCTGACAGATTGATGGCATATAAATGTGTAATAAAGATGTTTATCTTTGTATCGTAAGGAATTCAAAATTCCTAAAGTAATTCCCATGCTTGAAGGTGATCTTCCAGATATAGAATGATGCCGAAAAGACAAACCTAAAGTTTGTGAAATGTATATTTTATATATATATATATCTATATCTATATCTATATCTATATCTATATCTATATCTATATATATATATATATATATATATATATATATATATATATATATATATATATATATAGATAGATAGATAGATAGATAGATAGATAGATAGATAGATAGATAGATAGATAGATAGATATCTTCATCTGAATAGCTACAGGCAGCACTTTAGAGCACTCCACTATAAAAGAAAAATACTTTACCAAAATGGGAAATAACATTAATTTAATACATAAACATAGATTCTAAGATAGTAATATTACAATTTCCATTGTTTTAGCTGGGGCAGATAGCACAGTAGCTATATAAGACTGTAACAGAAAGCAAGCATAAAACAGCTTTAGCTATAAGTTCCATCTGGGCTTATGGATTATTAAACAGTAGATCACTTGAACATGTAGAAAAGTGAAATGTTGCTGTGCAGAGAATTTTATTTTCTTTCCGATATTGCAGTTGTCAGGTAAGAAAACTTTCAAATCATCTCTGCAAAAAATTGTTTTGAAATAATATAGCCCTTTAGAGACAGAGTTATGTGCCATAACTGTACCACCCCTGCCCTCCCTCTGTGAAAAACTCAGTGTTCATAATCTTCATATTGCAAATGTTCTGAAACTATGGAATAATTATTTACTGTGCCTTTTGGTAAGTCTTTTTCCTTGAGCCAAATAAAGCTGAGCTGTAGGTTTTTCAGCTGTTTTGTGAATGTAGATACATTAATTTTTTTATTTCATACGTCTAATCAATTATTAATACTGGTATCCTGGTGACAAGAATAAAATGATACAGTATTGGGATTAAAAGCAATGTGTGAGCAAGTGGAACCTTTTATTATAGTGCATTTGTTAATTAACACATATTAAAAGGAAGAGAGAAGGATGTATTCATTATCTGTGTATAGCAAGTACAGGTAGTATGATGCAATACAAAACGTGTTACATTTTCAAACTCATCATGTGTAAATAGAATGATACCTAATAATTTTTATTATATATGATTTTTCTACTCTGTTTTAACGTCAGATTCAATTAATAAAGAATTTCAGATAAAAAGCCTTTCATATTGTGTTATCTCATTTCATGCTAATCGCCAATTCAATCTACCTATAGTCTCCACCAGGACTCAAGGCTTGCAATGCCCAAGCCCAACCAGACCACAATAAGAAAAACGCTGAGCTACAGTACAGTTCACCTTGTAGGAAGCGACCCCTAAGTGAAACAGAAGCCGGGTAAAGGAAAGTGAACTGCTAGCCTACATTTGCAAATAGCAAACATTTGTTTTATCTATTGTTTATATTGGTGTGCAGAACATGGAATTAGTTGATAAATATCAAGCATAGACTATACTGTTGCTCATATGATGATTCAAATGCTTGAATCCATTGTTCATTACTGATACCCATTTTATACTTTTAAGATGTTGTATGGGCGGCACGGTGGCAGAGTGGGTAGCGCTGCTGCCTCGCAGTTGGGTGACCTGGGGACCTGGGTTCACTTCCCGGATCCTCCCTGCATGGAGTTTGCATGTTCTCCCCGTGTCTGCGTGGGTTTCCTCCGGGCGCTCCGGTTTCCTCCCACAGTCCAAAGACATACAGGTTAGGTGGATTGGCGATTCTAAATTGGCCCTAGTGTGTGCTTGGTGTTTGTGTGTGTCCTGCGGTGGGTTGGCACCCTGCCCGGGATTGGTTCCTGCCTTGTGCCCTTTGTTGGCTGGGATTGGCTCCGGCAGACACCCGTGACCCAGTGTTCGGATTCAGCAGGTTGAAAAATGGATGGATGGATGGAAGATGTTGTATGGCTTTGTATTAGGATATTCCAATTACAAGTATCAAAGTGAAAAATATGCAGAAGATTCTCACTTTAAAAGAAGGCTCAAGGAGTCGAAGCATAGGCAAACAGAGTAATTAGATTTATTGCAATAAACAATAACACAGTCTCAACCCAATTAGGCCAAACTGAGCTGAGCCTGAATCATTTCTTATCATCTTGATCTTGTTTGAAACAATGCCTTTGCTGTCTATTCTGACTCACTACTCCAGTTGGCTTCTCACTGGCCTTTCTTGGCCACTAACATTTTCTGCATCTCGTCATTCAATACTATTTTCTGCTTCCCTTATTTCTTAGTTGACCTTCAAACAACAGGTGCTCCCCCTTCTCTGTCCTTGGGTAGTTTCTGTACGTCATGCTCTGTTTTTCCAAGTTACTCAATATTGGTGGCTTTGCTCTGAGCGTAAATTAAAAAAGAAATAATAAACAAATGCCTTTGTTTAACTAATTGCTTGACATATCTAATTCATACTAAGTTTTAATGCTTATAGAAGCTCTTAATTAGTTTTATGTCTGTTTATGCTAATACATGACTTTTTATTTTCCATAAATGCAGAATGAAAAGAAGAATCATGCATTTGCCAGTATATTACATGATTCCTTGAAACGACGAAGGCATAGTACTGTGGGTTGTCTTACTTATAATGCTTACACAACTAAATTAAAGTCTCTCTCACTCTCCATCTCCCATCTCAAACTCTTTTATTTCCTCTCAAGACCAGAGCCTATTTATTCTGTTCTTTGCTTCTTCATAGTATCCTCTTGATGCTTGTGGTCCATTTTTGTTGATGCACTAAGACCTAGCTTGCAGATTATTTGGCTTCCAGAATGTGTGGGGTGGCAGCTGTTTCCCTAAGAAGAGGATGAACAATGTACTTAGCCTTTGAGGTGAGACTTTAGTTAGTTGGAACATATTTATTATGCTTTGTAGATGATGATTAATGATCTAATGTATGATTAAAAATGGAAGTGCAAATTGATATGGTTATGTAGGAATCCTCCATATCTGCCTAATAATAACACACCTGTTATATTAAGCATAATAAAAAAACTTACAGGCTACTCTTAGAATGTGTAACGGTCAGCGCAACTGTCTGGACCGGCAACTACACCGCCAAAACCTGTGGCCTGGCAACCTGAGGAGATCAGACTTAGATAAACCGTACCTCTTCCAATAACCTCCCCAATTGGCGATCAAAAACAAGCGAAAGGACAAGCAGTATGTAAAATAATAAAGTGAATATATATATTAATGAAAAATAAGTAAAACAAAATGCCAAACAGTGTAAATATCTCACCTCTCCCCTCCCCTAACACTTCCAACCTCACAAGTGACTTGGCAGAATATTATAAAAAATGGTGCAGCAAAAACAAATACAGTAAAAACCCTCCCTTGACCCTTCACTGAACATAAAACAGATATGACACACAAGAAACATATATCACACGTAAAGTCCAGGAAATTGTCCAGTTAATGATTAATGGAAATGACTTTGAACCGGTTAGAAACTGTCCAGCGATAACTGCAATATGTAAGCACTTGATTATTCGCTCCTCTCCCGAAATAAAAAAAAAGAAACGTTCTCACCATAAGGTCCTCGGCGTGTCCTGATACTACTGAACCCCGGGGTTTTGTGAAAATTGCGAGATCGTTACAGGTCCGGCACTGACAGCAGCAAGCTCTGGATAGGTATGTGGCGACCTGGATCTGCATTTATCTGTCTCTCGTGATTAAGTGAACAACAAAATAAACACTGAAATACAAGAAGTGGTTTAGGAAAAATACCGAGAGGGTCAAGTAAATAATGTACCAGAAGAAAGGCTGATGTAATATACAAAATGTACTGAAGGATGACTAAGAGATGACTAAGAAATCAGCAAAAGTTCTATAAATGAGAATGGACAATTGTTATATGTACAGAAATTTCAAGGGTGGTGGCGCAACTCAAAGGCATAAGAAGAACCAGAATATAATATAACAGACTTTTATTTTATATAAGTCATTTGAGTGTAAACCAATGAACCAACCAGAGTAAATGTTTGCATTGATTGACACCATTTGTAAATTCAATAGTTTATAAAATGAACTTCTATTCTTTGTTTCTCTGACAGTTAAAAAATCTTCTAGCATTGTTATACCATGGAAGACCCAAAGAGTGTCTGATTTAAAGAGAGTATGCCGTAAAGCTGAGCGAAAATGGAGGAAGACTAAACTAACTATCCACTATGAAATATTAAAAGTTAAAATAACAGAATACAATAACACAGTCTGTCTTGAGAGGTGCTGCTATTTCTCTAAGATTATAAATAACAATGCTAGTAATCCCAGAGTCTTATTCTCAACGATTGATCGGCTGTTAAACCCAAGTAACTCAAAGGAATGCATCCTAAGTACTTCAAGTAAAACCTGTGAGGCTATCGCTGTATTTTTCAATCAAAAAATTAATGATATTCGAAATAACATAGTATATCTCCCCAACACTAAGGATCCTCCTAAACCCCAGTATTCCATTATAAACAAATTGAACTCTTTCACTAGGATAGATTTACCTGATTAACATAAAATAATTTCTCAAATGAAACCCTCCACCTGTGTCCTTGACCCAATACCAACAAATTTTTTCAAAGAAGTATCAGGCGTGCTAATTGATAATGTTCTTGACATAGTAAATTCGTCATTAGATACGGGGGTCTTCCCAGACTGTCTTAAGACTGCTGTAGTTAAACCCCTACTTAAGAAAAATAACCTCGACCCCTCTGCTCTTGAAAATTTTAGACCCATCTCTAACCTGCCTTTCTTAAGTAAAATTCTAGAGAAGGCAGTCATTATGCAGTTAAATGAGCACCTTAATAAACATGCTATTCTTGATAAATTTCAGTCAGGTTTTAGAACAAATCACAGCACAGAAACTGCACTCGTTAAAGTAGTCAATGATTTGCGGGTAAATGCAGTTATCTGTTCTCATCCTCTTACATCTGAGTGCCGCATTTGACACCATTGATCATAATATTCTTAAAAATCGCCTTAGTCAGTGGGTGGGCCTCTCCGGCAGTGTCTTAAATTGGTTTGAATCCTACCTGGCAGCGAGAAAATTCTTTCTTAGTTGTGGTAATTACAACTCAAAGACACATGACATCCTATATGGTGTTCCACAAGGCTCTATCCTGGGTCCGCTGCTCTTCTCAATCTACATGCTTCCATTAGGTCAGATTATCTCAGGGCACGACGTGAGCTACCACAACTATGCTGATGACACACAGCTGTACCTATCAATAGCACCTGATGACCCTGATTCTCTTAATTCACTAACACAATGTCTGACTTGTATTTCAGAATGGATGAATAGTAACTTTCTCAAAATAAATAAAGAGAAAACTGAAATCTTGGTAATTGGCAATAATGGATACAATGAGGTTATTAGAAATAAACTGGATACATTAGGATTAAAAGTCAAAACGGAGGTAAAAAGCTTAGGGGTAACTGTTGACTGTAATCTAAATTTTAAATCGCATATTAATCAGATCACTAGGACAGCATTTTTTCACTTAAGAAACATAGCAAAAGTTAGACCTCTTATATCATTGAAAGATGCTGAGAAATTAGTTCATGCGTTTGTTTTCAGTCGACTAGATTACTGTAACGTACTCCTCTCAGGACTACCCAAAAAAGACATAAATCATAATAACCTGGAACTCATTGAGAAAAAGTCTACCCAATGATCTTTTGTCAAGTTTTAGTGCCTCACTGCACAAACTGTATTGCTGTTCAGTCAACTAAAACAAACTGACAGCTGTCTGTATATAAGCTAATAGTTATATCATTCCAGAAAACAAGTTTTTTTGTAATTACTTGGTAGCACTGCTGCCTCGCAGTAAGGAGAACTGGGTTAGCTTCCCAGGTCCTCCCTGCATGGAGTTTGCATGTTCTCCCCATGTCTGCATTGGTTTCCTCCGGGTGCTCTGGTTTCCTCCCATAGTCCATAGACATTAGTTTAGGTGTATTGGCGATCCTAAATTGTCCCTGGTGTGTGCTTGGTGTGTGTGTGTGCCTTGAGGTGGGCTGGCACCCTGCCCGGGGTTTGTTTCTGCCTTGCGCCCTGTGCTGGCTGGGATTTTCTCCTGCAGACCCCCGTGACCCTGTGTTAGGATATAGCAGGTTGGAGAATGACTGACTGACTGACTGACTTTAGCCAGTCTGCATTTACTAACAAACCTAAATTGTCACTAAGACCTCAGAGTTGCAGTTTCCTGGTGCATTTATACCAATCCAGTCACTAAATGCAATGGATGCTGTATGAAGTATTGTGTTCCTGACTCACATTGAAATACATTTTTTCCCAATTCAATGGAAACATATCAAAAATTAGCTAAGCAGTAATTAAATAACTAATCAGAAACTTTTTCTCAGAATTCAGTATTGCCCTTCTATGGAGGACACATCTGCAGTTTAGAAATGGAGCTCTACTGGCATCTGTCCTCATTGTGGAATACTGATTAAATCCAAGGACATTTTGCTTGCTCTGTGATGCACGTTATGGTAATGTATGTAGTTAAAGAGACAGTATAAAGTGAAGACTATTTAATAGATTGACTAAAAGATCTTTGGAAGATGGACATTTTGTATTTAGGAAAACATGCATAAGGAAAGGCAAAATACAAAAAAAAAAAAAAATTGACCCCCGGGCTAGCTATCTCCTGCTACGTCTCCTACATTTGGGACGCATTTGCTTTCCCACTTGCTCACTTCCTGAATACCACCAAACATTGTTCCTCTAACATTTAGTTCATTTTACTATTTTTTGGTGTTTCTATCTCTCACAGGTCTGGCCACTACTTCTCATACTAGAGCATCTTTAATATTTTTAAAGCCACAGATCTTAAATGAGTAAGATATCAAAGGATCAAGGATTAGTCATCTCTGCAGGGGCACCAGGCTAGAGCTCCTTTCTGTAGACACCAGCAACACTGCATCCCTTTTCACCTATGCACCCATGGAGGGACTGGGCCTCTTTTGTCTTCTCTTAGATTCCTGCTCTTTGAAACAAACAACACACTCTTCTCAATTCCAATCAGGGATCTGGAGCTGCCACCCTAATACGTGCACGTCTTTTGTGCTAATTTCATGGGCCCCCTCTTAAAAGATCAACCACAGGCTATGAGCTTTAAACCTGTAATTCTTTTTTATAATTAAATTTTATTTTATTATAATTAAACAAACAAACACACACAGATATGGAGAAAAGAAATCCATAATCAGAATCTCCTGGATCATTGACTAGCTGACCAACGGACAGCAGCATGTGAAGTTCTGGGTGTGTGTGTCAGAAATGGTGGTGTGTAATACTGGAGCACTGCTGGGAACTGTTCTGTCTCCCTTCATGTTTACCCTCTACATGACAAATTTCCAGTACAATAAGAGCGCTTGCCACTTATAGAAATTTTCCGATGGCTCCTCCATCATAGGAAGCATTAATAATGGAGACGAGTTAGAGTACAAGAAGGTTGTGAAGGACTTCCTCTTGTGGTGCAGGGACAGCAACTTGCAACTCAACATCAGTAAGACAAAAGAGCTGCTGGTGGACTTGAGGTGTGCCAAGGAGCCTCTGCGGCCTGTCAACTTCCAGGGGGAGGACGTGGAAGTAGTGCAGAGCAACAAGTACCTAGGGGTCTATATAAGCAACAATCTGGAGTGGTCTGACAACACAGTGGAGCTGCACAAGAAGGGCAAGAGCAGACTGTATTTCCTGAGGAGACTCTGGTCTTTTAATGTATGCAGCAAGCTGCTGGAAATGTTCTACCAGTCCATAGTATCCAGTGTGATGTTCTATGCTGCAGTCTCCTGGGAAAGCAACCTCAGCTCAAAAGAAGCACAATACCTGAACAAACTTATTGGGAAGGCCTGCTCCATCACAGGGTGAACCCTGGACATACTGGAAGCAGTTGTGGAACACAGGACACTGTCAAAATTGGATTTCATCTTGAACAATCCCCTTCATCCACTCTAGGAGGCGCTATCTTGGAGTAGTTTTAGCCACAGGCTTATTCCACCATGGTGTGCTAAGAAGCACCTCTGGGGGCCATTTCTGCCAACTGCTGACAGGCAATTCAGTGCTTCCCCCGATGTACTCTTTAAGTTCATTTTGAAATTTCTGCACAATATAATTTTATTTATTTATTGATTCATTCATTCATTGGATTTTTGGCTGTATTATCTGTCCTCTGAGTCTGTATCCATGTTTTTTATGTTCCTGCTGCTGTATGCATCTGAATTTCCCCTTGGGATTAATAAAGTTTATTTTAAATAATAATCTACTCTATTCTAATACATATTATCAATGTGACATATTAAAGAAAAAATCATTATATTAGTCACAATCAAAACTAGAAATCCCTGCCTTAAATGCATAGGACTATTTGATATTAAAAAACACAGCATATTATGGATTCTTACATTAATTAAAAACTGGAGATGTAGGCAATAACCCAGCATGCTTATTATATTACAACATTAAATAATTCTTGACAAACTCTAAAAATGACTCTTTACTGTTACATGCAAAGAATGATTGACTTCTTTATATTTTTATATAACTTTTTTCCTTAGGGTTGTGAAGCAGGCATTGCAGTTCTTCCATTTAAGCAAAATCAGTCACAGCTCTAACAGTGTAGTATAGGAGAATACTTAAAACTTGATAGTTTAAACCCAGCTAATGCTCGGATTACTGGCAAAAAAGTAAATCTAACACTGACAAGTAAGCAATTATCTTCCCCAAAATGGTCTTAATGTAAGGCAGTCTTAATACATAAAACCTAGCAAAGCTGGAGTAACATGGCACCATTCACAGCTTGGCTCCAATCCTAGATATATTTTGGATACTTTTACTGACAGGTTTAAGTTCAATTTTATTGTCATTTTTACATAGTGCTGAGTGTACATAGTATGATGAAAGTCTTACTTGCTTGTCTCCTAAACAGACATCTGTCTTACATGGATTTATGAAGAGTGCATACTGTGAACAACTGAATTCCATTCCTTGACTGGAATATCAATACAGATGTCCCTTTGAATGATTTGATTATGCATACTACTGCTATTTTCTTCATTACTAGATAAAATATATTCAGGCATAGAATTTAGGTAGGAGCAGTTTAACAAAGTTTCCAGCTTGTAAATACAAAAAGAAGAGTTTTTAGGTACAGCAATGTTATATCTAGGATAAAGCTGATCAAAGGGTGCAAGCACATTGTAAATATAAGGTATCATCATTAAAAAAATCTACAAATTAAAAATTGTGTAAACTAAAGAGGACTGAAATCTTAAATTATTCTGTTACGGTGCTGCAGAGAATAGCATCACTGCCTGAAAGTGTTTCTAACATTGACTCCATATTTATGTGATTTGATTGCTAGTAAATTGATGATAATTAGTGACAAATGGAGCATAAAGCAAAGCACATAAAGAAGAATTTGATCAAGATATTAACCTGACAGTCTTTTCGCCTCCTGCCAGGCTTACTCCAGCTAACATGTCAGGCATTCTTTATGCAGAAAGCCTCTGCTGTTCCTCATCTTCCCTTCAATGGCATAAGGAGTTGCTCACATACTTCCAGTGTGATATTCTCACTCTCTTAGGGGAGATGGGGGGTCCACGTTTAGACTGCTCACTGCTTTCAGTCACCCTGCCCCACCGCTTGCCAGCAATACAAACATTAAAAACAGCACCATACTGAACTTCTGTACATTCATGGTGAAACCGAAGATGCACTTCATTTCAGCAAGCTGCATCTTTCAGAAAACAAACAAATGATGATTACTAGCTCAGCAAAACTGGATGGTCTTTTCTCATTTATAAGCATGCTTATTTCTGATTTTCTCAATTGTTTGTTTTTTACTTCAAGTCTTGTAAAATGTTCCTTGTGCTCTATCTTTCTTCAAATGTAATTTTTCGTCTCAGGGCTCTTACAGCCATTAAGTTTGTCAAAGAAATCACACAAATAATGAAACTTTCGATTGTACACTTACAAAACAGTGTTAGACACATATCACCTAAATAAAGAGATAAATAAATAAATTCAAAAGCAAACGTCTTCAGTGCTTTTAGTTGGCTTGACGTACAGCTGTCAGTTTTGCATATTGTGCTCTGCAGTTATATGCAATTCCATTCATTCAAAGAGATTCCTGCCTGCACTAGCATTTATTTGTTTGTGTCATCTAAAACCCTTACATAACTCTTTGAACATCAGGGGCTGTTTTTTTTTTAAGATTGCTCTTGCCAAAAACAATAAAATTGACAGAGACCCATTTTCAGCTTTCATTAAATCCACAATCATTCTTTTAAATTGTCTTTCATTTGTGACAGCTTAATGGCATTCAATTATTTCCATTGGAAACAACCAACAGAAATGGAAACTGCAGTGCTAACAGTTTAAATTCCTCTGCAGGACAAGATGAATTATATACCCAACATACATTGCTTCCAGAATGTCAACAGTTTTTTATGGCTTAATAAAAGTGACATTCATAAAGGGGTTTTAATTCCAGGTAGCAGCACACACACCATGAATAAATATATTGTATTTATTAAAATAACATTGCCCAAAAATTGTAAAAATGTGTTTGCAGCTTTAAATGAACTGGCTGAATTGATAACAGAAACCTCTTGTTTCCAAGGCAAAGAAGCACCTAAGGCAGAGAAATAAATATGGTAAATGTTTCGTGTTCCAACAAGGGTCACAATACATCAGTCAAATCCTCACTTGGCCTGATTAACAACTAAAACAACTATACTATATTTGGAGAATTAGCTGGTTGGCAAGCGCAAGTCCAAGACAGCCAAGGACAGGTGGACATCCTACATGAAACTTCAGCTAGAGAGAGAAAGACTCCACAGTGGTAGGTGGAGAGTGACTTGAAATGCCAAGGTGGAAAAGCAGGGGTTTCAAGGTAAAGGTAGACCCCATTGTGCAAGGTGCCACATCGTAAATGCCAGACGGTATTCAGACAGTGAAAATACAATACTTACCACAGAGGAGGGAGAGACTGACTGACTGACTCGTTCGTCTGTGGGTGGAGCTCATACGTGAATAAGGGGACTCAATGAAATGAGGAGTTCTGGGGTGTGGGAGTGAGGCAACCATCTCAACAAACAGCCACCCAACAAATTGGACCACTATACCCAGATACATTAAAGCACATTATATGGAGTACACATCTAGTATCAAATTATGATGACAAAAGGGAGTGGACTCCAGACTCTTCAGCACTGAGGTAGAAGATAAGCAAAGTACTATCCTGGTGGTCTGAGCTGCTTCACCTACACTAAATTAATAATTAATGCAGTCATTTTTAAATAAAAGCTAATGGTGACCAGAAGTCAGTCTTTTTCTCAAACCTATGTAAAACCATACAGTATTAGCCCTTAAAATAATTTTATCATTCACAATATTCTTATATTCACATTTCTTTATTGCAATGTACAAACCAACGTCTTTATCCATGTGTTTACCAAATGAAAATTGACAAAACAAACAATCACCAGGTAAATCAGCAAGTCACAAATAATGTATTCCTGTACATATTTACTTACCAAAGGCAACATTTATTCAAAGGTGGTTCCAACAATACCAGAATCATCCTGACAATTAATTTATTCTGAACCAGTCCAAGGCTTCACCTGTCAATTCTGCAGGTATATTCAATAAGTAAAATACATTTTTTCATACTTTAACTTCAATGGTATATTCCCAATCCTAATCCAAACCTCAACCTCAACACACATACATACACTCATATATATATATAAAAGACAATAACAAACAACACAAAACGTATCCTTCAAAAGGTTATTAGCTTAAAATGTCAGTACTTTAGCAAAACCAGCTTTATTTGGCTTGAAACAGGAACAGCAGGGTTATTTATTGTAGCGTGATCTGCCACTCTCCTATACTCAGACACAGCAGTCAGGCAGGGTCGTGACCAGGTTAGTGGCCAAGGAATACTGTTCCCTGCATTTACAATGTTCCTTGCATCACCCATCGAGATCTTTTCTGTTTGCTTCGGTGAGGAGCCGCAGCAGAGCTGTGAGCCTGCTGTTGCTCCGGAAATGGATAAACAGTCTTCCACAGATGCTGGGATCACACTTCGGGAGGCTCTTAGGCATATTTTCCAGTTGGGGGAGGCCCCAAGAGAGTTTAAACACCTCACATTTTCTTTAACGAGCATCACTGAACCACATAAAAACTGCTTTTTCGACATCTTCAAGGTGCAGCAGTTCGCATACGTTTGCAACCCGAGATTTTTCTTCTTTTTTTGCTCGGCCTTTCAAGAAAGTTGAAATTCTGAATTCGCTGACAACGTCTTTTTTCTTTTTGCTGCAATCGAGAGCTGCAAAAATTTTGGTTTTTTTTGCTAATATGAACTGTTATCGTTTTTTCATGTCTGCCATTTCTATAGGGTGACAATGAGTTAAATTCCAATGGATGTTTTTCAAATGTTGACGAGCAATAAGCAAAAGGTATCGCTGAAAACCACAGAAAAAAAAAACAGCAAAAAAAAAACAAAAAACAGTAAGACGAAAGTTTGAAGAAAGAAAAAAAAATTTAGTGTTTCTGGTAGGGGATCGGTGTGCACAACTGAGCTGCGACCACAGAGCTAACTGCTCTGTGGATGATTCATTCAGGCATTTCAATGTCTTTTGGGCACTTCATTGTAACGAAAGTATCTGAATGTATTTCGTAGTACCGAGATTTCTATAGACTCGTGTCATATGGGGAAGCTGTCAGGACCATAAAAATACTTTGTTGTAATGAAAATTTCGTTGTAAAGATATTCGTTGTAACGGAATTTTACCTGTATATTTTTTCACTTTAATTCAGCCTTTACATCAGCAAAAGCTAAAGTTTCCAACAATATTTATTTAGATTTATGAAGTGCCCTCCTCACTACTAAATGCATTATACTTAGTGAGTAGGGATAAACTTTAACCACCACTAATGTGCAGCATCCACCTGTATGATGTGATGGCATCCATTTTGCGCCAGTACGCTGTGGCAGTCCGGGTCAGCTCCACACTCCCTGGTGCTTCAGATAGAAGTTATTAGTATTATACACCTTACACAACTGTGTTTTTTTCCTTTGCAGCTTCTTTTTTCAGTCTTTATCAACCCACTGTAGAGTTTTTCTTAATTTACTATTATTTCCAAATGTAGGTATGTACCTGTCCTGCATTATCTGTAAAACATTTTTAAATCTATTCCACTCCTTCTTAAAAGCTTGTCACAGTCTATCCTCCTTAAACATTGCTCCATTTGCTCAAAATATGCCCTAACAAGTTTAACTTAACAGTTTTTTCTTTGCATCCACACTCTTACAAAACACTGAGAATTGTATTATATTATGGTCCTAGTGGGTCAATAACCTCTATGCCCTCAGTTCTATCCTGATTATTACAAAATACTAAATCTAGACAGGCTTCAACCTGTCACTCATTGGCGCTTTAACATACGGAGTTAAAAAACAGTCACTGATTACTGCTAATAACTCCTGCGCTCGTGCTCCACTATTTCCAAGTTTTTCCCAGTTAATATTTGGGTAAAGTCTCCCAAGAATATAATATCCCCTTAAAAACTTGCCTTTTTAATATTACTAAAAAGTTGTGTGTTGCAATTACTATATGCATTGGGCAGTCTATAACACACTCCTAAAATAATACCTCTATCCCTAAGGTTTTCCAGGCAAAGCCACATGTCCTCACTAAGATGGGGCTCATCATCCAGCTGAACAGGACTTGTGTTTAAATTCTGTTTGACATAAACAGCAACCTCACCTCCTTTTCTGATCTGTCTAGCCTTCCTAGAAAATGTGTATCCCTCTTTGTTATACTCATCCCCATCATTGTTATTTAGTCAGGTTTCCGTTATTGCTATAATATCATAATTATGCTCTGCTACATACAGCTCCAACTCACTTGTTTAATTTTTGATACTCCTAGCATTAAGGCAACGTGTTTTTAATGTTTTACTCTTTTTACTTTCACATTTGAATGTTGGGTTAGAATTTACAGTAATATGCATTTTTATTTTTGCACTATTGTTACTTCCACCATGTACATTTATAAACCTGGCCTGTCCTAAACTCCCTGGTCCTATGTTCCCTAGTTTAAACAATCCTTAACTAACCTACTCATTGGCCTCCCCAACACATTGGTGCCCCCATCACAGTGGGTCCCATGTGTGTCAAAAGGAGTCCCAATGCCCCATAAAACTATACCCTTCTGTCCTGTGCTACGCACATATTAAGCCTTGTAATCTCCTCTGTCTTACCTGGACTGGTGTGTGGCACAGGCAGAACTTCAGAGAAGACTACCTTGTCAGTTCTGCTCCTCAGCCTGGTACCTAACTCTTTAAATTTGGATCACAGAACTGTTAGACTACCCTTCTGTATGTCTTTTGTTCCAACATGGACAACGACAACTGGATCCACCACTGCTCTGGCCAAGAGCCTATCCACCATTCCAGGGATGTCTCCCACCTGTGCACCCAGAAGGCAACATACTGTGCAAGACTCTCTGCCTCTGGAGCAAACCTGCACATCAACATCCCCCTAATGATTGAGTCCTACCTCCCTATTTCTGGGAACTGGTTTTGAGGAGGCCCATTGGGCTACTTATCCCTGCCTACCACCTCAGAATCTTCAGAAACATCGTCCAGCTCCGCAAGAATGTAAAAATGGTTTGACACTTCCAATTCTGGGGTTGACAGTGTGCACCATTTTCCTTATGCCTTGTTACAGTGACCCACCTATCTCTACCTGCCTGGTATGGATTCTCCTCCCGCGCCACCTTAGGGGTGCACACTACCTCTCTAAAGGACACCTGGGCCAGATCCGCCAGTTCTCTACTACCATGCAGGCCAGCCAACTCCTCCTCCAGTTCAGCGACCCTGAACTTAAGGTGCTGGATCATCTGGCATCTCCTGAAGATGTAGATCTTATAGAAGACTGGCTCCTCCAAGCCGTCATCTAAAAGTCTAACATCCAATAGAACCTGCACTGCACTGGCCTCTTTGTTAAAATTTGATTTAGGATTAGTAAAATATAAATTTAATCAAAATTAAATGATTTAACTTAAATGGTAAAACTAAAAAACTTTAAGCCAAACAAATTAGATTATAGAACTGCTACAGCTATTTTACATCTTCTGGCCTCCTAAGCTCCTGTAATCTTGTCCCTCTCGACTGCCTGCTGTTTGTTCTTCTGTGAGGTACTTTTCTTTCTCCATTCTCCTAATTTAGCGCTCCTCTTATTCCTTACATAAAAGCTCTCCACTCACACTGTTTGTACTCCTTCGTATCAATGAAACGTTACGTTGCCACCCTTCTTGACTACTCTACTTCCTGGCAGCTAAGAATTGTTCAATTAAAAAAAAACTACTTAGTGAAAATATTCTGTTAGCAAACTTCCTACTACCTTATTTGCTCCTACAGCCCTTTGTGCTTGCGCAGATTACGCACCACTGAGACTTTCCCTTTGTTACTTTGAAGATAGCCACTGCCCTTTTTTACTTTTTTAACTAAGGAATTGATTTTTTTGTTACTTATTAATTTTTTACTGCTACAATGCTGGTTATTTACATATTTATTTACAGATGCCAGTAAAACTACCTCTGCTTTCTGCCCTGCATCGTTGACTCTAGTTCAAATACAAATAACAAAAAAAATAGGTACACATAACAAGTAGCTTCTCCAAGTGCACCCCCAAACGAGCAGCTGATTTTGCTCCTGTGCAGGCAAAAATAAAAGCAAAAATCTTTTCTAAAGGGAAAAAAACTTTAAAAATTCTAACACGGTTCCTTAGCAGCAACCAAAACCCAAGTTTTTAGGGGCAAAATGTATTCTTTTAATTGACTTTCATACCACAGAAAACACAAAAACTCTCAGCAACTCCCAGCTGCTTCTCTCTCGATTGTAAAGATGACGTCAGCACATCAGTACTGCAGAGACATGGAATGATTAGGGAGCAAGAATGACTAGGCCGTGGTGGGCAATTTAGCCAGGGCATTGGGATACACCGCTTTCTTTACAAAGGATGTCCAGGAATCTTTAATGACCACAGACAGCCAGGACCTCGATTTTACATCTCACCTAAACCACTGTGCCATTTTTATTGCAGTGTCCCTGACACTGCACTGGGGAATTGGGACCCGCATTCAGACCACAGGGTAAGCGTCCCCTGCTGGCCTCACCGACACCTCTTTCAGCAGTAAGCCAAGTTTTTCCTGGTTGGTCTCCCATCCAAGTATTGGACATGCTTAAAATCAGTGGATTACCTGTTCTGAATAAGTATGTACAAATTAGAAATCTCAGTAAGTCTGTAGAAACTTTAAATATTATATATTGCCTGCACAATTTAAAATTTAAACATTCAAGAAAAAAGTTCAGCTGATTTTACAATAATGCCTAAAATCTTATGAGAATTCTTTAAGTGCCTCAGCCATGCTTCTGTGCTTTCTAGTCTAGAGATTCATATACGAAACTGAATACCTTTAGAGATGCCCTCTGTGATACTTTAGGAGTAAAACATAAATTAAAATTACTTAAGCAAGAGGATGAATTTATAAACACAATCAACAGTATTTCAAATGTCTCCATTTTACCTTTTTATTAGTGGTAAGTAGGAAAAACATTGATTTTAACTATACTGCTCTCTGATGAAAAAAAAATGCTCATCAGCAAGAGAAATCCCATCAAATAAACCGTAAAAATGATATAGATTTGATTTTAATTAGTCTATTGATGCTGCTGTGTGAGTCAGTTTAAAATACATTTTATTACACAGACCTGTCATTTTCAAAGCATGTTTTAATATAGATAAGAATTTAATTAAATTAGAGTGTCAAATCAGTTGATTAAGACAATCATTATTCTGTTCATGACTGTGTCACCTGAGTGTGTGTGTGAGGGTGTGTGTATCTCACTTATATGAGATATGGTTGGACTTTTATTAATCTTTTCAGCTTCATTTTGATGTTAAAGAACAGAAAAAAGATCATATGGAGCAAAATTAGATGAATATGAAAGGTGTGATATAATAGGAATGCTTGTTAATTGTGTCTGCCAGGCGGTATTATTGTGGTATAGGAACCCCCTCAACTTCTCAGAATTGGTTAGTTTATTTTACTGATTAAGTGCTGCTTTATGAAATGCAATGTTTTGACGGCTTTGTAAAAATTCATAATAAAAAAAATGCTAAATATCAAATAAACACATAAATTGCCAATTCAAAATTAGACTGACTTTGTGTGACCTGTAAAAGACTTTCATTCTCTCCTATCAGGATTAGCACTAGTGACCCTGTATTGGAATAAGTATTTTCAGAAAGTAAATAATATGGACAAATTTATTATGATTTTCCTAGAGTACTCAGGTGGCAAATGGCAGAGAGAAAAACAAATAAGACCAGAAGATGGACACTAACTGAATGGAGCAAACAAAGGCATAGTTAGTGACAGGAAAAAATGTCTAAATAAAAGAAAACAAAAAGAATCAATTGTCAATTCAAAATGTAACCGCACAAATCAAAGTTTAAAGTAAAGCAATCCGTCTGTATCAGTGGTTTCCAACCTTTTCTATGTCTTGCACTCCTGGAAAATGTTTGATTTATGTTCACACCCCCTACAAAAGTTAGAGAAGTCAAATTTTTGAACCACAAATTGAACCACATACAGTACTGCGAGTGAACAGATCAAACTCAAAAAAAGAAAATGTAAATGCATAAAAAATCATAAAATATAACTACAAATCGAGCAATTTACCTTTATAAATCTCAATAATCTTCGAAATGCTTCCCCTGTCAACCTTAGACACTTGAGTGATGATCCAGGGGTTGAGGTATCCAGCGAAGAATCAAACGCCACAAAGAAACAATATATGATCAACAATTGAGAAATTTCAGGGATTACAGACCCCCGTGCAGCACACCACCAAGCACTAAAACACTGTGGACAAGCTTTGTCGACTGATAACACCTGCACTGCAGTTCAAAATCAGATGCGCCACACAGTTAAAATTGCTGTGCCACTGCCAGGACTGCCAAATGGAGTGATGGGTTAAGTGTAACCAGTAGAGGCTGATTTCAATTCAGCCCCCCTTGTCCCCAAAAAAAAGCCTGCAAAACGCCTGGGTTTGTGTATCAGCGGCGGTGGTTTCACGATAATAGGTAAGGCTTTATAAGTTCACTTACATTAAAAACAACACTTCAAGTTCCTGTAAAAGCAAAAAAAAAAAAAAAAAGCTTAAAAAAAAAGGCTTCACATTCCAAGGCTCTTCATTTACATAATCATAGTGAGTAACAGGCGCTGCATGTAGCTGTGATCGCTAGTCATATGGTGTGACAACCATAGCATCTTAGTTATAGAACTTTGTGATTCACCACAACACAGTTTGGTTTTTGATCTTGGTCTTAAGTCAAATGAGTGGGCTCCTGTTTCTGATGGAGTTAACAACCAATGTGCCATCAGCTAGAATGTACAATGCATACAATATGGAAGCAAAAACAGAAGGAAAATGGGCGTTTTCAGACTACACAAACCAAACAGGGGCTCATCTGTGTTTGTTGTACCAAAACTGAATGTAAAAAAAAAGATGAGTTGATTGTAGCTGAACTGTCGGTACCTGCAAAAAATTCGTCCAGCCACTAATGCTGTTAGGAATCATTTTAATTGGTTGTCAAAATGTCAGGAAATGATGAATGAAAAATGACAATGAAATATAAATGAAGCACTTGGTTAAAGCTTCCAGAAGTTGAATGCTCTCACCGTCACTTTTGTAATTTTTCTGTGTGCTAAGCTTTATTAATTATTGCTTCTCCCATCATTTTTTTTTCCTGACATATCACGTTGTTCAGTTGCAGCATGCATTTCAGTATAATATTGCAACACCAGACATCCCACCTTTGCAGAACTGATGTTAGGGAGGTTTGGGTGAGGTGCATCCAGAAGGGATTTCTGGCAGATTGGGATTCACTTGCAGGAGTCTGGGAGAAGAGGCTGATTTACAGGAGACACCTGGAACCTCTGGGAGGCTTGGGAGGTCTACAGCACAAAGATATAGTCACAAATGTTTCATGAGTAGTTTCTGATTTTTAAGACCAAAAAACATCCAAAATTTTGTGACAATCATTATTTTTCAAACCTCTAGCTAAATAAAATATTTTTGTTTTGTTTTGAAATATTAAATAATTTTTAATGTTAAGAAAACAGTACATCATTTTTCAAAAATGCCCTTTAATTTTGTTGCTTTGATTTTTATCTCTGCTCTCCAATTGTATCAGTCATGTTGAATGTCTGGAAGATAGTGATTCATTAAAAGCATTTATAGCATTTTGACCTAAAAGGGAAGTGGTGCGAATATTGTAGCATTTTGAAATGAAAACCTACATTTTAAAATGCTGTGCAACATAATTTGTCATGCTTTTCTAAAATATATTTTTACAAAAACATGGGGTTCTTGATTTTTCCACAGCATATGTTTTAAAAGTTTCATTTACCACATTTTGCAAGGAAATTCTTCAAATGTACAATTAGTTCTCTTTTACGCAGAGTAATGGAAGAATGAAACCTTGTATAACCAAAATCACAATTTGAAAAAAAAACTAGCCTTCTGCCAATATCAGCTCTCTTGTTACATCTATTTGTGTAACCCCTTTTAGTCTTACAGCAACAGGCGTGATTCTAAACCTGGGGAGACCTATTTAAAATTTCGGTAGCTCATATTGTGCAGTCCAGCAGTGGAAAGGCTATGTTCACAAGTGCTCTTTCTGAAGACCTGCACTAATTCACTCCACTCCATATGCTGTAAACATTTGGAATACAACTGCAGACACAAGTGAAGCAACGCTGTGATAACTAACAAAGTGTATCTGTCTACTACCAGTCAGATTTAAACCAGACATGTAATATATACTGTACGTCTGGCCCTGCAAGGCTAGACTTCATCAATCTCAACATTAAAATCTAAACTGAAGATAAACTTTTCCTCTCTGACTTTCTACTAGATTATTATTTATTTATTAGTTTCTTTTCTATTAACAAAGAACAATTTGCCACTACCACTGTACTGTATATACAAAATTTACTTTGTCTACCACCTTTTGAAAGCACAACCCAGGTATTTATATTTCATATTGTTCTGGTAGTTTGTCTAGAACTGTTAAAATGCTTTACCCTTCTTTGTAATTTTGTACTTGCAGTTTGGCGTCGTTCATCCATCACCGCTCAATTTAAGGGTAAGGGTTAGGGTTTAGACACACACCCATACTCGCTCACACACGTTCAGATTCATTCTAACCTTTGATTTAAAATCTTGCAGGAATACTTTTAGAGTAATACTTTCTATTCTATTTTGTGCTTGTTGGGTCATTTTGTTTATATTGTATTATTGGAAATTTAGGGAAATGATTTTTGTGTTTTTATTTAAATATTTAGTTTTTGTTTCATTGTAATTTACTTGTTATCATATTGCCATCATTTTTTCATGTATTTGTTTATCATGGGCGCAGGCAATTTTTTTTATTTGTTTGCATGGGTGCCACTATTTGGTGTTTTTGGATTTAATGGCACTGACCTTTGGTGGGTCTAGTTGGTATGATGCACATAATGCAGAGTTATATGACCCATGGCAGCCATTTTATTTTAGTTGAATGCTTGAATCCAGACATCTCTGATATTTGTTAGAAAATAAAGGAAAGATCTTGTGAAGGATTTGGAATGTTTTGTACTTTGATTTTGTTAAATGACTACACATTTAGGATAGGAATCTCTGCCTATAATGTGTATTGTGGTGCAGTATGAAAGGGGTTTAGTGACATGTTTTGTTATTTTTTTATATATATATATAACTTGTGTTTTTTTTCTAGATAGGTGATCATTATCCTGGAAGCATCATCCCCTTACTGGTCTTATTTAAATTGAATAATCACCGCTGTATGGGTGAGGTGCTTGGAGGCCGGTAGGGGCAGAGGGGGTGGAAATGCTTTAAAACGCAGCAGCAATTGGAAAGAGGCATCAATTTGTGAAAAGATTAGATGGTGAAAGGAGAAGAGGGTGAGGAGTCAAGAGGTTCACAGATGAAAGAAGCAAGATGGATGTGATCGAGACAATGATGAACTTTAATCAGGAAAGAGATTTATTTTAAAAGAGTCAGAAATTTTAAAACTGACTTCAAGAATTACAAGTGAAGGAGAGTCACTGGGGGTGAGACAGAGAATTCTCATTCGTAATGTGTCAGAGAGGGGATGAGGTGGGAGATGAGAAGCCCCATATGTCGAGGTAGGTCAGGCCACCAAGAGCCGATGCCAATGGCTGACAGTGGCTGGAAATACCTCTTGATGGTACAGTGTGACGAGTTGGGGTGATGAGGAACCCGGCTGCCACAGAGCAGAGACGAAGATCACAGTTAGGATATGTCAGGGTCTATGGGAGTGCCAGTGTTTGTGACTAGGCAAAACTTGTTAGAGCAAGGAAGTGTGCTATCGGTTGCTTATGACAGATGGACGATGTCCTAGAAATGTGAGTTTAATCTCTGGTGCTGTCAAATTTTATTCTCCTGGGGTCTCATGTATAAACAGTGCATATGCACAAAAATGTTGCATATAAAAACTAAACTTGCCGTAGAGCCACGCACATTTTCATGCAAGCTCAATCCCTGGCATACGCAAGTTCTCCGCTCGGTTTTGCGAACTGGCGACACCCAGCGTCAAAGCAGTGCTTTTCTTCCAGTGCGGTTTCCCTTACTTTTTTATATCCACATCCCTGACGCAGCTTTCTCAAATACACTAAAATTAACCGTATATTGTTTATTAGTTTAAGTTGTCTGATTGTAATTATGCTGTAACAATATAATGGTCCACGGAATGGTCAAACTATTCCAAATTCCATAGCTGCTTTAGCGTTGTTACTCTCAAGTATTTATCCCACTGTATCTGAGTGTGGAATCACAGGTCTACAGCAGCTGATTGGAAAGAGAATTATCGGTATACAGCATCAAGCACACGCTGCCTCAGCCATGCTGTCTATTTGAACTGCTTTCATACAACAAACGGTTCAGAGCCTTTCCTGTAGGGACATCGTGGTTCAAAAACAGTTTCATCCCAAGAACTATAAATGCACTCAATTAGCCCATCAAGTGCTCCTTGTTGAACTGTTTGTACTTATAAGTACAATTACCTCACTGTAAACCTGTGATACAGTTATAATATTGCACAACCTGAGCCACTTTATAAAGCGCGTATTTACATATGATGACAATATCATTTTTAAGATGAAATGCAACAAAATATGTTTATTACATTATACAGATTGACATTTCAATGTTAACATCATTTAAATAATCTATATTGTTAATAATTAAACATATGAGGACACAGTGTCTCAGCGCTAGCGATGAAGTGGCGCCCCATTCAGGGATTGTTCTGGCCTCACGCTGTGAGCTTGTTGGGACTGGCGCGACACTGGATGGATAGATGGGTAGAATAATTAAACATGTACTATGAAGATATTTCAATGTTCCTTAAAAGTTTTGAAGAATCAATCGGCGTTCTAAGTTTACAGATGGTTTGACATCTATTACAGAGCTGATTGTGTGCCGATTGGGTACTTGGAGAAAGAAAAGGAAGGATAGGAATTGGAGGTTAGTACGTTTGAAAGAGACAGTACTGCTGCAATAAATTATTTCATTGAAGGTCGCGCAAGGCGCAGCAAGCATCTTGCAGGGCGCAGGAACAATTTCTGGACCGGGCGCCAGCTCGTCACTATCACTGCGCCACTGTGTTCCCATGTTTAATAACATGCTTTAACTCCTATCATCATGAAAATGATATCAAGTATACATCTCAGTATTTTAATTGTTCAGACAGCTGTATTATCACGAATGTTCTTCTGTGTCCTGTCGGAGGAAGAAAAAGCCCATTTAAGAAGCACATAGTGAATCACACACATAGAGCACATAGAAGGACACATGCAATACAAAGCATTTAACATGCTACTTTCATTTCGATGGTATTTGAGAAACTAGTAAATTAAATGATTTTAAGATGAAGTTTATGATGTTCTACTTTAATGACAAAATATACTACGTGATTAAAGTGGAAATTTCAAGATTAAAGTTGACATTTCAAGCTTTTTTTCCCACTGTGTGCCTATTTTTTTTTTCTTTTCTCTGTACCCTAATAAGCTTCCATATGACTCTCAGATGGTGGGCTATTACTCGCCTTTTCAGAGCGACTTTCATATCTGACAACTTCTTTTTTATTTCAGGCACTGTGCGACTTTGTCAACTTGAACTTTCAACTTTCTCTGACACTCTATTTCACAGATCAACTTCCTTTTGTTGTTTATATCACTGTCTAATCCAACAAATAGTACGTTTTTCCTTGCCTTCACTATATTCTACTATTTTCCCCTGTGCTTTTGCCATTGTCTTTTCACAGAACGCTGTGCTTAAGGGCTATTTATATTGATTTGCATATTCAAAGAGACATAATTCTGGGAGGAGTTTAGGAGTGGTGGCAGGCGTGTGCACGTGCATTACTTTTCACATTTAATGGGATTTATGGAGCGGAAGAACGTGGAAGTTGGCGTACGCACACATTTATGCTTTTGTCCATACGCCATGTTTTAGTGTGAATTCTACGCACGATGTCAGGCCCCTGGTGTTTGCTGGCTCTTTTTAAAAAGACTCATTTTAATGAAGACCTTTTAATTATTTGCAATTAATTGTCTTTCCTGGATTTTATTACTTTTTGATGCTTGAAATTACTTAAAGGTTTTAAGTATTTTTTGTGGATTTGTTTTAATTTACTATTTGCACATTACACACATTACCTTGTTTGCATCTTTTGAAAAAGGCCTATTTTATGTCTGTCACTCACTGCTAGTCCACCTCAGTCCTATGAACTTTGAGAGGGTGGGGAGTCCATTATCATCAGAATGTCAGGCACGTACAGTGAACTCTGACATAGCTAACCTTTGCTTTGACTAATTCTCTCTGCTAAAACCTAAAACCAATACCACTGGAAAAATAAGTCTGGCAATGTGCAAGCCAGATGTAATTCTGTGTTCTATAAGGTGACATTAGATAGTATATTCTTTTAGTGCTGCTTTATAAATTAAAGGTTAATTTATGAACGATACAACAAAATATGTTTTGAATAAAATGACTGATATAAATTAACAGAAATTTACTAAATATACATTTAAGACAAAGAAAAAATATATTACAAGTTATTTCATTGCAATCATGCTATATTTAAATCTGCTACATGAAATTGTATTCTAAAGTGAAGCATGTTTTTTAAATTTTAAAAATTCTAGACTGTTCTTGTATTTTAAAATAGAGTTGATGGAGCATGTGTCAAATTGTTAAAGCAAAAACCTTACAACGTACTAAATATGTTAATTTGTCAAGTAAGGAGTGTTACTGTCACACAATCAGTCTTTCACTGCATGTAATAAAAATAAAAATAAAAATAATTTAAAGTTGATTTCAAATTGCTACCTCATTAAATAAAGGGCATGAGTAAATGTCTACCAGGAAGAAACAGTGAAACTTAGTAATTACATTTACTCACTCAAAAAAATTGTCAACATTTTTTTTTTATTTTCATATCTTCAGAAAGAGCAACTCAAGTATGTGCTATAAAATTCCATAACAGGTTTGAGGAACTTCAATTCTGTTCCATTGTGTTTTGACTCTGTCGCTTGACCTGCTATTTTCATTTTCTCAATATTTTTTTTTATCATGTGTGCACATGACACACACAGAAAGTATGTTATGCTGAATATTAACTGACATTGTTAACTTAGCATCGACATGCATGTTGTCTTGGCTCTCTCTTCAGCTCAGATTTATTGTCATGTGTACAAAGTGCAATGAAACTCTTATGTGCATGCTGCCAACTGGTGTGAATCTAGCTCTGTTGGCTATGTAGAATAACAACACAAACTGTAATAGTCAAAAAGTAGGGAACACATCATTGTATGATTTGAGTGTGTACCTGTCATTAAACTACTGTGTCTGTGTGAGCCAAGAAATACTGTATATTTGACTGCACATGGCATTGAATAATATGATTTAAGTACACCTGTGTTGGCACATGTTTTGGATCACAGCAGAAGTATATTCATTTTTGATGATTTCATGGCCACAACATACTTTTACAACCCAATGTCAGAATAAACCTGTTGAAGCTGTCGATATAGTCACCTGACCTGCCTGTGCTCCAAAAGAAATGTAACAAATTATATCATAAATGTTGTAAGTCACCTTGGATAAAGGTGTCAGCCAAGTAAGAAAATGTAATGTAAAATTTGATGATTTGGGGAGTGCACCTGTGCAAAATGTAAAAACTCTATCCACAATGGCCATGGGGAGCAGCCAAGTGAACAGGAAAAGTATTCATACTTCACGAAAATCATATCAAGAATCTGTGATAAAAGTGATTACTTGCAGTTTACAATACAATACAATTTGTTTTGTATTGCCCAAAATCACATAAGTTTACTTTTGTTGCCATAAACATGTCTCAGAACTGCAGAAGGCACATTTTCTTAAATCGAAAACTTTGCTCCTTTAGAGTAGATGGATCTGGTAGATTTTAGGCTTTTTTGTTCATATTTGGACTTGTGCCCCTTTACCTCCATTTTAACACGCAAAAAAAGGTAGTTTTTTTTTTTAATTTATAAAAGATGGTTCCCTTTGAGATATGATTTTATGTGACAAACTAATAGGATTGAAAAGAAATAACTTTGACATTAAAAATATCAAACATTTAATTTAAGTTATTGCATTTTTATGAGAACTATAGTTAAAGTAATGCTGAGTATTTTTGGTTCATGTCATGTAAATGCATAAGAAATAGTACATTACTAAAAACATTTGAACTTACTTTTAATTGAAGTCTTTAATGATTGTATAAAAGCTGCACAAATGATGTTTCTCCTTTGTCATATGAACAGTAGTAAGTTGCCGTTTAAGCAACAAGATGAATATTATGTGTCACCTTTGTCCCCATTTGCTACAAAAACAATGTCGTCTTCTGATCAGTACTGAGATGCTCATGTGAAACACTTAACGTTTGATGTTAAACAAAAAAGGCAAACATGATTTATTGCTCTGTGCTCATGGCATTGGTTTTACAAATTAATTTTTGACGCAATAAAGCATAATGGACATGAAAACAAAAGCCTGCTCGAGACAAAGAGACTGGGTTTTGACAGATGGTGTACTGCCAAACATGACTCCTCTGAAAACATACAAATCAGGCATCAACTCGGGTAATCAAAAATTCTTATTTTGAAAACTTTATGGAACTGTTATGGCTCAAACGACAAAAAGGCCCCTAAAGGACAATTTAATTCCTGGTGCTGAGCAGGTTTGGCTAACGGACATACTGAATGTAACACAGTTAGTAGATGCTGTACTTCAGTATTACATTTTGGAGTATATCAAGTCTTTACTTAGTTCTTTACTTTGGGCTACACGTGGCCAATCACTTTTATGAACAGTACTGATTGAAAATGACAAAGTAATGTTATTTCCCCTAAAGGATACAAAATGGAGACAAATCTAAGAGTTTGCCCAAAGAAACAAGGGTACTGCACTAGGTGTTTGGACACTATCTGCCAGTCCACATTGCAATCTGTTACAAATATATTTACCTGTCAGACATGAAACAGAGAAAGAGTCAGTTAGCTAGAGGGCAGGAATCAGGAGAACAGTACATGCTTAGAATTGATTGCAAAACTGAGTTTTCCTGAAAGAAAGATGAATACGTCTGAAATTTTATTTTGAACTCATTAACTGTCTGACAGGATGTTGGATTGGTGTCTTTCCCAAGCAGCTTTGTGAAAAATGTACCATGTGAAAGCAGGCTGAGTTCCTTTAACATACAGGATATAAAAGTTACTCCAAGCAGGTTGTTTCCTAAATCCTTTTTAAATCTTTTAACAAGGTCAGAGTAAAACAAGGTCATTAACACAAAGTGCCTATCTAAAAATAAATACAAGTACTTAAAGGAGGATGGTAGACAGGCTCTCATCTCACTAAAAGCAGATGTGTTTTACAAGTAATCAAACATTTACAAGCATATTTGCTAATTGGACAAACATAAACAGTTGGGTAATAAAACTGGTGCTTGGCTTTCCCTTTCACTAGCATAATCTTCTTTGGCTGTTTTTCCCATTTCTGTCAAAGCTCAGTATATTTTTTGCTTCTGTATTAGTGTTCAATTTTCAGTAATCAAATGTTAAATATAAAGTAACATACCATGTATTTTCATCAACCCCCCAAGTTTACAGTGTGTGTTATGGATAGCCTAAGCCTGTCACCAAAGTAAAAGTACATGGGACAGGATCCAAACCTGGGAAAGAAAAAGTGTACATACAGCCAAAAAATCTTATTCCCAGAAGAATCTCCAAACAGAGATGGTTTTAGATTTTAATTATTTATATTATGACCCATTGCCCTGTGGTAAATCCTGCCAGGGATGGATTATATAAACAGTGAGAAGCGGATGGGGAACATCCCGCTTAGGACCTTAATGGCCAAGACCTTCCCAATTAAGAGCGGTGTTAAGGTGCAACTGTTTGAAGGAAATATAATGAGGTCCTGTATCATTCCTCGCAGTTCAAAAAGATATAATACAGTCCCTTCCCAGTCACATGATAAGTTATGAGAGTTGCAAATGACTCTGTTTTCCTTATGTCCTGTGGAAACCAGGGGCGCTCCAGCCTCCCCAACCCCGACACAGACAGGCAGAGACACAAGTTCACAGCATACATTTATTTCTGTTGGAAAACGCTTTTCCCTTACTCCCCACAGCAGTCCAGTATAATTACTTGTTTCTTCTTGTCTCTCTTTCAAGTCACATCCTCCTCTATTCTTCCTCGCCTGGCTTCTTTTATACAGCACCCAGAAGTGCTCCAGGTGCTTGATGTCCTTTTTCCGGCTGCACTTGCAGGTGTGGCGAAAGTGCTGCGATAAAAGGCCCAACAGCGCCTGCAGTGCCCCCTGGCACAGAACCCACAGAACCCAGCAAGGCTGCTCCAAACTCAAATTCCCAAGGAGTCCTGTGGGAGACTGAGTACACCACTGCAAACCAGGGGGGCTACCATCTAGCGCTCTGGGGGAGATAAGTTCTCTCCCCAGGTCCATCCACTGTTGAGGTGTCCAGGCCGGGTAAGAGCCCTGGCCGTCCACCACAGTCCATTATATAGCACTTCTTTTGACAGCTACAGCAATTACCATGTGAGACTCCAATAGAGCACTCTGCCAACCATAAACTCACTGACAAGTTCTTGAATTTCTAGAAAATAAATGACAGTTATTGGAACAACGTTTAATGAATTGCAAATAAACTAGTTTTAACATCTCTACCGTCAATATTGGGAACGTTAAGTAGAAAAAGACGCCCTAAAGTGCCCATAGTCCATAGTCTCTCACAAGAGGTTTCTTGCCCAATACAGGCCTTCTATGGTATCCCTACACTTCAGAGTTCTTCTTCTTGCCAGTTTATAACTAGCACTGTCTTCTTGATTTCTGGTATCTCCTTTTATTCGCTGTCTTGTGACCAAGTGACTAGGTGATCAGGGTTCTTATGGTCTCTTTTGACCTCACTGAGCAGACCCTTTTTTTTGTGACTTCTGGTGTCCATAAAGTGAAGCTATGCTCACCAGACATTCTTGAAGTATTTGGAAAACCTTATCTAGTCTACTGTGGTGCCAACTTGTTTGTCACAAGAAGAAAGAGGAGTGAACTAGGACACATAGCCTAGACCATTAAAGGAAGTATCAGCATTATCTTCTGACCAGGATGGTTAGAATACTTTTCCCTTAATCAGTCAATTAATAAAATAGCACAGAGTTGTAAAGAGTTCCTTTTCAAAATAACTAAATATTGTTAAACAATGTGTTAACTTTATTTGTAATTTTTTTGCTCCAAACACCAGCATATCTCAGGCAATTTTTCAGTCTGTAGACCGTTTCAGTGTTAAATGTGGGATTAAGTCAAGTCAAGTCAAGTCTATTTACATGTGCACATAGCACAATGACAATTCTTACTTCCATGACTCCTCAGAAGCATTAACAAAAATACAATACAAAAAATAAATGAAAAGTATACATAGAGTGCAACATATTATGAAATGTCGGGGGTATCAGAGTGCCCAAACCCAACGTAAACACACCCATATAGTTCTGGGTTCAAATAAATGAGTGTTGATTTCTACAAATACCTCACAAAAAGCACAATTTATCTCTGCTCCAAACACCTCTCCATTCTCCACCGCACTGCTCTCCTCCAGTTGAGTGTTGCTCATCCTCTCCCCAGGTCTGACCGACTAGGGAGAATAAACACCCTCCAGAGACAGTCCATCTCTGTCCTCCCCTTTTATCCCGGCCAGGGAAGGTGCTACACATATGTCTTGTTGGGATGCCTGTCCATGTACCTGGGGCTTCCCAACCCAGGTAAGGAACAATGTTCTATTCTGGCTGGGATGACCGTCTGTCCATTAGGAAAGCCTTGTCTATGTGAGCCATCCTTCCCTCTCTTGACCGGGATGCCTTTCTGTCCACTCTGGGTAAAGCATGTTCTCAGTATATTTGTTCTTATGATTAACTGTTTGGAAACCTGAATCCTGATTCTACTGGTGCAAGTGCCATTTGCTCTGTAACATTTGCCCAAATGGGTGAAAAAAACTGGCAATGCAGGATGGCTGAGGACTTTAATTATGCAATTTGCATTTTAAAGAACTCATCTGGGTGTCAGTAATGGTCTGTGCCACCTTCACAACCTTTCTCAGGACAGAACATGTTAGGTATTTAGGATCTTGAGGTAAGTAGGCACCATATAACAATGTTATGCAGCCAGTAAAGATAGACACCATTGCACACCTCTAGACCTTTGTGAGAGCAGGTAAAGAAATGCTAGCCATCCTCAGGCATTTGAGGAAGTAGAGGGGCTGGTAAGCCTTTTTGACAAGAGCTGAATTGTGTTGTGCCCACTTTAGTTCATCAGTGATAGTCACTCCAAGAGATTTAAGGTTGCTCATTCATTCAATTACATCCCCTCTGACAAGGATGTCTATGTGGTCCACAATGTGCTATCTGAATTGATCAGGCTTATGATGTTGGTGTCATCAGCAAATTTAATGACAGTGTTAGAGCGATGTCTAGCACCACAGACAGAAATGAACAAGGAGTACAGAAAGAGGAGTTCAGCACACTACCCTGTGAAGAGCCTGTGTTGTGGTTCAGCATGGATGATGTGGTGCTGCCAATCTGCACATGCTGAGGCATGCTGTTTAGGAGGTCAAAATCCAATTTGCAGAGGGTGGCACTGAGTCTAAAGCTGAGGGGTTTGGTGGTCAGCTATGCTAGTGCAACAGTGCTTAATGCTGAGCGTAGTTTATAAACAGGACTCTGGAATAATATTTTTTATTATCCTGATGTGCCAGAATAGCATGAGTTCAAGGGATATTGAATCCTCTCTGTGGCAATATGCATACTGGAGGTGATCATGACTATGTGGAATATTTTTGATAGGTTGTGTATGAATAAATTATTTAGCTAACCTAATTTCTATACTTCAGCTTATTTGATGGCATTTCACTCCAGGGTCACCCTTGAAGAGCAGCTCCAGGTTGAATGGATCAGGCTTCATAATTGTTCTTACACATTAGCTGTAAGATACATGAACTCAACATCATGGTATTAAATTCTTCTGAAACAAGTCGAGTGGTTTCCTCAAATTGTTTTTAGAAACTGAGAACAATGGATTTCTGCAACCTTTACCAAATAAAATTCCATGCAAATGGCAATAAACTAAATAAAAATGTAAACATAGATGTAATGCACAGTAAATAGAAGACACAGAAAGACTGGGAAGGAGTTCACGTCTGTAGTGTGTTGCATGTTAGACAACACTACCTTACAGTGGGGCATTAAGTTTAGTGCAAAAACAATCAATTTTAGTTCAGATCAATTTATTTGTAGTTTGTCTGGCAATGGTGTTACGCCAATATCTGTTAGCTTACAGAGCTTATTGATGTTTTCAAAAGTGTTTACCACTTTCTACAGTATATTGTAACTGAAAACAAACAAATAACATCACGTAGTAACACAATGCCTGTTGCTCAACAGAGTTATTTAATTTTCATGGTACTGAGTATGTGTGCTGAGATCAATTCCTGAGCATTATTTCACCCTAGTGAGTGCACTTCAGAGTTGAATACATCTCCCCATAGTGCATCAGAAAAGAAGAAATTGTATGAATAATGAATGTCAAATGTATCCTCTCTCTCCTCTGTGCTGTTTTCACACTCTATTCATATTTGACACTCATTATATGGCTGGTAAATCTAGCTTCTCGCTCTGTGGCCCAGGTCAGTATTTAATATTTTTTGATCCTAAGTCTACTTTTGAAAAACAGATTGGAAAATAGTTTTTCCTTTTTTTTTTACCCTCAACTGATTCTGCTTTTCTTAAGTTTGACAGAGTCACTTGGTGATCTGAAGCTCCTGCTTCTGGTTCAAAAATATCATAGAAAAAAACATTCAGCCACTTATGCTAGATATCTGCCCAGTTTCCCATATCTTCTTTTCCTTTTAGGATTCAAATATATTGCCGAAAAGAAAAGCCAGAATACAAGATGGCTATTACTGCTGGTGAAACACAATGTAAAAAACGTAAATGCAACAAAGGTGATAACAAGAAACATAAAGACAGAAATAGCAGGGGTAGAAAAGAGAGAAGGTTAAAAAAAAGTGGAAAAATTATTGTAGCAGGTATAAGTGTGTTATTATCGTGGCACTTTGCTCTGCAAACAGAGATTATCTAGGACACAAGGAAATGAAAGTTAGCCTGCCAAGCAATTTCACTGCAATATGGCTTTCAGTCTTCCTTAAGTCCTGAGCAGAAAGACAATGCAGACAAATGTACAAAATCAAGTACATAAAGCAACACAGCAACATCATATGGCTATATCTAAAAGTATTTATAACAGTTCTAGGTATTATCTCCATTGCTACGCATACCGAATAGGGCGAGCCATTTAATGCTAAACACCAGCATTAAAAGCACATTCCACCTTCCATGATACTTCCATGTTGCTATGTGGAATTGTGATCTCCTGCACTGTAAACTACCCAGCCAGTCTCATGTCTTTTTTTTGTGTCTTCTGATGAAGAAACAAGAACAGAGACTTCAATGGGCTGTTACTTCTAGATACAGTTTATGTTTTATCTAAAATAATTTTTAAAAAAATTATTCTTGACTGATGACTACCATATATACTCACGTATAAGTTGGGTCTTGAAACCCGAAAAATTAATTATAAAATCAGACCCTGACTTATACACCCATTCTTCTTGCTTCCTCCAATCTCACATCAATTTCTCAGACACATCAAATTTTGTTTCAGCAGCTCAGTTACCAATTTCTTTCGCTACTTAAACGACTTTTAATTTAAAACCAGCTTCCTATTTTCTTCTGATCGTTGTAGATAAGGAATGTTGTTACACGATAAAGGTGTATGAGGGTGTGAGATACAAAAAACACAAATCAGTTCAAACGTTGCTTCGGAATAGTTCGGGTATTACTGTGTGGTCACATAGGCACAATACATAGAAAAAAAAGGCAGTGTGCTCCATGATCACCCTCTCAGGTGGGCGTTAGCATATCATAATCTCTTGGACCAATAGTGTGAGTTTTCTGCATTTAACTTATACGACTGACATTATAAAATACCAGAAATTATACTGTAAAATCAAGCCCCAACTTATCCGTGGTAGAACTTATCTGCGAGTATATACGGTAATAAGAAAATGACAAGTAGGACATCAATATTCTTCATGGCAACCAATGTGTTAGTGTTAAAGAATTAAATAATAAAAAATGCATGTTTGTTTCAGATTTGTAACTAAAAGCAACTATTGAACACATGGAAGATCTGCAAAAACACTGATTCAGAGAATAATCAGTATTACCTAATAGTGAACTGAGTGGCACAGATATGGAATTGCTAGCCAGAAATCAGAAATTTTAAAAAGGGCTGGGATCAAACAATGAGGTGAACCATTGTAAACACAGTCAAGAAAAAGAAAACCTGAAATTATTTATTTGAATTAAATATTTGTGTTAGGCAATGTGAAAAATCTTCATTGATCGTAAAGATTAGGTGAATACTAGCTTGTAATTAGTGGTGGCCTCGATACGGGAACATGTCCTTAAAACCTCAGAAACTAAGTCATATCATGAAGAATACAATAAAAAAATCTAAAAAATAAGCAAAGGAAACAAAAGAAGGAAAAACATTCAAACCACAATAAAATAAACAACTGCAGATCCTGACAGATATGCTTCAACCATTAAGTAACAAATTCAGTATTTATGGAGAAGTCATGATTTGATAATTGAGTAATGAAGAATTTTACATATACTGTACTTTAGAAGATCCTGACATGGATGATGCCCTGCCCGGGGTTTGTTTCCTGCCTTACGCCCTGTGTTGGCTGGGATTGACTCCAGCAGACCCCCGTGACTCTGTAGTTAGGATATAGTGGGGTGGATAATGGATGGATGGATGGATGTCATGGATGAATGGGACATCCTAAGTACACAACATGACTTTCTAAAGCAGCTGCAGGAGCAGATCTGAACTAGAAGGAAGCCTGCATAAAATTTTAACAAGTGATGAAAGAACATTCCATGTTTAGAGGCTCCCTGCTGGCTGATGAGTGTTCTCATTTTTTCATTTAAAATTTAAATAACAAAATACATCCCTAGTTCATTTGAAATTGCACTTTATAATACATTATAATACATTTACCAGATTTACCAGATGTGAGATTGCACTTGAAAGTAGACAATATAATAAATGGAAATCAAGCAAGGAGACAACAGAGTGTTCTTATTTAATCTGTGTGAGACAAGGCTTAATTTTTCTCAAAACTATACATCACGTCCAAGGCTGGATTAAGACACTCACAGGCCCCAAGGTGTCAAAACTCAAAAGCCTCCAATACCTCAAGTCCTCACCAAACACAAATTATGAGCATCACATATGTCAATAATAAATCAGGTACAGGAATTGAATTAGAAGAAAACCCCAAAGCTTTACATCAGGATGTTGTTGTTGCTTTATTGTTCATTATTGTATTGCAACAAATGAATCAAACAAACTGATGAGTGCATAACATCTGCAGGAAATCAACTTCCTTCTGATTGCACAGTTAATGAAGATCAATTAAACATTTTTAAGAGGCCTATACCACCTTATGGCAAATATTTAATATGTAACTGAACGGTTTGGGTCGCCTATTTGGGCTAAATAAAATATAAGACCATATGAGAATTCCTGTGTTTGGGTTTGGCATGGTTGGTGCATCTTATCTCCAGCAGTGGTCTTGCTGAATTTCACATTGTTGTTCGCATCTGTGTCACAATTATAGAATTGATGCTAATGTTGCTAGAAGCAGTGATACAAACAGCAAATGTCTGCTATACCTTTCAGGAAAATAGAGTCTTTTGCTTCTCTTTCTTTAATTTTTTGTTTCACTACACCACTGGCCTCTTGTTTTGAATAACCATCCATTTTGTTTTTTTTTCTATTGCCACAAAGCAACACATCAAATCTATAATGTCATAAAAGTGTCTTATTAGTCACTTGCTCTGATTGTGCTGTATCCTCTCATATATTTCTTTAAAAAAAACTTTATAGTTAGGTTTGATTGGTCTATAATAATGAAGTGGGGTAGGGTTGTGAGACAGATACTGGGTTGCTGTGAGTGGCTTTCTTTAAAAGAGATTTTTGTCTTGCATATGCTAAGGTTCCTTTGTGAGATGCATCTCCCAGGATAAACACCTAAGTAACCCTGATGGTAGCTCTGGCCAAAAAGGCACCTCTCTCAACTTGGACTTGTCCAAAATTTTTTCAGGGTCTCAGCCTATCAGAGACAGATAATTGGTAAGCAGCAACTTTACCAAGCAGCAACAACAACGATGTCTTTCTTGTATAGCCCAAAATTACACATGGAATGCTTCACTGGATTTTAACAGGCCCTGTTTCTTGTCAGCCCACCAGCTTTGACTCCCTAAAAAGACAAGAACCAAAAAAATCACTGGTAGGGAAAACAATGGAAGAACTCTTGGGAAAGGCAATTGACAGAGACCCACTTCTTGGTAGGTTGGGCATGCAATGAGTGTCAAAAAATGGGGTAAATACAACACACAATACAATGCACAAGTAATCCCTTTCACAGAGCTAGATGGCCAATCTATCATTGCCACCTTAGAAATACAATACAATAGTACACACTACATGGCAGAATGGAAGAATAGATTGTACCACTCACTAAATACAGAACTCACATATGATGATACAGATTTGTTCAAATATATTCTGATGAAAGGACCCTTCTACCCCATGATTCCAGTGCTCCTTTAAGTACCACATATGAGTACTGAGAAAAGAAATAGAACAGACAAGTGGTAGTAACAGTTTGTACATATCTATTACTTATATTTTAGTACTAATGACAAACAGAGATGCAGTAGGCACAGTTAATCAGCAGCTCTAGTCAGGGTATGCTAAACTGAAGTAGTGAGTGTTCAGCCTGGTTGGATTTAAAAGCTGAGACTGAAGGGACATCTCTTATAGTAACTGGCAGACCAATTCCACAGCTTAGGGGCCCTGTAACTAAAAGCTCGACCTCCCACTGTTATTTTATTAATCCTTGGAATCATAAGCAGACCAGCATCTTGAGCATTTTGAATTAAATGATAGTTGTATAAAGAATGATTATAGCAGCTAGTGAACACCACATCACAGTACTCAATCCTACTAGAAATAAATACATGAATTAATTTCTCAGTATCCTTCTAGTGACAAAGATAATGTCTAGAGAATGTGTATTGGCTGCGGAGGTGAGAGGACGCTGGCGTTGATTGTTCGCCACTTCTCCCTCCGACTCTTAGTTTAATGTTTTTACTATTATTTATATTTTACTAACATTATTAATTTACTATTTTTCTTTTAGTGTTCATTAGAAAGTTTCGTATTTTTTCTGAAAGCTTTCTTGTACTGTTTTAATCGTCTGCCGTGGATTTTACGGATTTTATCAAGGTTTTGTTGCCTACTCACTTGCTGCCTGGATATACTGTTCTACCGTTTGCTGTGGACTTTATGGATTTTATTAAGTTATGTTAAGTTAAGCTTTTTGTTGTCTACTCACCTGTTGCCCGGATATACTGCTTTAGATTTTCGGCGCTGTCTGGACTGCATTCTTCCCTACCTCTTCAGTCTGAATGGCGTTCAGTTATTCTAACTCACAACTCCGCCGACTTAATCCCGCAACCACTCCTGAAATGAACATCTCCATCATCAAAGAACTGGGACTTCTTCGCCGTCCTCGTTACATTCACAGAGGATCCAGCCGAAAGTTCGTCTTCCATAACCAACCAAAGTGTTCTGCTACCAACATTCCTTCTTTCTGGTCATCTGTCGCACGTTTGACGCGTCATCAGAGCCCAGTCGCTCCAATTACTATCAACACTGGAAGTATCGTGAGATCTCTGGACTCTAGCATGGGATACACCCGAGCCACTGACAGAAATATCGCGAGGTCTTCACATCCCCGGCTGGATTTATTTTGTGGAATGGATTCTAAGCTGCGTGGAGTGGATTTTAATGTTCTGCGTCCTGTACAGAGATTTACTTCACAGTCATTGGTTAAATTTGAACTATTTAATTCTCAATCTATCAGCAATAAATCCATACTGATTGAAGAACACATCAGGGAAAAAGGACTTGACTTCATGTGTCTGACAGAAACCTGGCACCAGTCAGAGGTTTACTCTGCCTTAAATGAAGCCTGTCCACTTGGCTACAGTTACTTGGAGGCAGCTCGCAGCACTGGGCGTGGTGGTGGACTAGCTGTTATCCACCGTCAGGACCTGGGGTTGTCCCCTATCTCGATACCTGCAATATCTTCCTGTGAGTGCCTTGCATTTAAATGTAAGCCCCCGTTTCCCATGACTGTTCTCCTTATCTATCGACCTCCAAAACCCAACTCTGCCTTTATTCCGGAAATGACTGATCTTCTCACAACACTCTGTGCTACTTCTGCCAACATCATAATCTTAGGAGATATAAATATTCATGTTGACAATCCCACAGGTTATCTCACTGCTGATTTCCTTGAGCTGCTAGATTCTCTCAACCTACAACAACATGTTGATGTTCCCACACATTCTAGGGGTCACACTCTTGACTTGGTCATTTCAAACTGTGCCCCAATCAGGAATCTACAGGTATTTGATCTTGGTATTTCAGACCACAAAGTTGTGTCATTGGAGCTGCCCTTTTTCTCCTCCCGTATCAAACCAAAACAACAGATCTATTTCAGAAATCTGAAGAATATCAAAGTGGATGCCTTGGCCTTAGACCTTACATTTCTCTCCTCTGACTTTATCAGCTCCCTCTCTGTTGCTGACCTCGTGGATTTTTACAACCAGTCCCTGAGCAGTCTCCTGGACTTCCACGCCCCATTAACATCTATGTCCGTCTCATTCTCGTGCTCAGCACCTTGGTATACCTGCGAGCTGCGAAAAATGAAGGCGGCTGGGCGTGTCCTCTGGGCTGACTGTCCATATACAGGCTTACAGAGAACACATGAGAGCGTATGCAGAAGCTCTGAAGGTTGCACGGTCCAAGTTTTATTCCACCATCATCAGAAATGGCTCCAGGAACCCTAAAAAACTTTTTTCAACCATAAATCATCTTCTCAAACCTCCTTTACCTGCCCATTCTGAGACCACTGATGAGAGGTGCAACATGTATATCAACTTTTTTAAACAAAAAGTTGATAATATCCGTTTACACCTCTCTACCAAGGATATCTTGCCCTTCCCAACTGTTGACTCATTGTCTGAGACCGTCCATCCTCTTTGCTCTTTCTCTGTTGCCACACGGGAAGAGGTGGAGGATGTCATCAGGAAAATGAAACCATCTACTAGTTCCCTGGACCCTTTCCCCTCACCCTTGCTGAGGGCCAACATTTCTGCCGTCTCTCCACTTATCACCAGGATAATAAATCAGTCCCTCCTGGCTGGCCATATTCCTTCTGCACTAAAAACTGCTGTCATCAGACCTCTACTGAAAAAATCCACCTTGGATCCTGAAGTTCTCTCCAATTATAGGCCCATCTCCAATCTTCCATTTCTCTCCAAAGTTCTGGAAAAAATAGTTGCAGCACAACTTCATGATCATCTCAAACTGAACAATCTGTTTGAAAAGTTTCAGTCTGGTTTTCGCCCTGGCCATAGCACCGAAACAGCCCTGGTCAGGGTCACCAATGATCTTCTGATGACGGCAGATACTGGTTCGCCTTCACTACTTATCCTTCTTGACCTGACAGCTGCTTTTGACACAATAGACCATAACATCCTTCTTCACCGCCTGCAATACACCATTGGACTCTCAGGAAATGTTCTAAATTGGTTTACATCATACCTGACTGGCAGAACTGAGCATGTCGCCCTTGGCAGCGCAAAATCCCACACCCACAACGTCACCTGTGGTGTTCCACAGGGCTCTGTGCTGGGCCCTATCCTTTTTACTATCTACATGCTCCCCCTTGGAACTGTCATTAGCAGACATGGTTTATCGTTCCATTGCTATGCCGATGACACTCAGCTTTACCTCAGGACTACTCCCACCTCCTCTACTGCTCCTCTGCCAACATCTACATTGTCTACCTGCCTGGAGGAGATAGAGGCATGGATAAGGCTCAATTTTCTTCAGTTGAACAGATCCAAAACAGAAGCCATCTTAGTTGGTACATCACATCATCTTCGTTCTTCTACCATCACCAGTATTACTTTCTCTGGCCAAAATATTCCTCTTTCCACATCCATCCATCCATCCATTTTCCAACCCGCTGAATCCGAACACAGGGTCACGGGGGTCTGCTGGAGCCAATCCCAGCCAACACAGGGCACAAGGCAGGAAACAATCCTGGGCAGGGTGCCAACCCACCGCAGGACACACACAAACACACCCACACACCAAGCACACACTAGGGCCAATTTAGAATCGCCAATCCACCTAACCGGCATGTCTTTGGACTATGGGAGGAAACCGGAGCGCCCGGAGGAAACCCACGCAGACACGGGGAGAACATGCAAACTCCACACAGGGAGGACCCGGGAAGCGAACCCGGGTCCCCAGGTCTCCCAACTGCGAGGCAGCAGCGCTACCCACTGCGCCACCGTGCCGCCCCCTCTTTCCACATCTGTTACTAATTTGGGTGTTAGAATGGACTCCCAACTTACTTTTGACACCCACATCAAATATCTCTGTAAGTCATCTTTTTTCCATCTCAAGAACATCGCCAAACTCCGCCCATTACTCACCCTGGCAGATGCAGAGAAGCTCGTCCATGCCTTTGTCTCTTCCAGGCTGGATTACTGTAATGCGCTCCTCATTGGGATTCCTGGCAAGAGTATCCAGAGACTCCAGTATATTCAGAACAGCGCTGCCAGGATCCTGATGAGGGTGCGAAAGCATGATCACATCACCCCAATCCTGAAAACCCTTCACTGGCTCCCTGTTTCATTCAGAATAGAGTATAAGGTCTCCCTTCTTACCCATCAGTGCATTTATGGACATGCCCCTCTTTATCTACAGGAACTCCTTACCCCTCATAACTCCTTACGTTCCCTCCGCTCTGTACACAATAACACTCTTCAAGTCCCCAGAACTAAGCATGGGTGACAGGGCGTTTTCATCTGTGGCGCCGAGGCTGTGGAATGCCCTCCCTGATTACCTGAGAGCCCCACAGTCGACTGAGGCCTTTAAGCGAAACCTAAAAACTCATCTTTTTAGAAAGTCATTTTGTTAAAGTATTTTATAGATTCTTCTGTTTTTTTATTTATTATTCTATTTTTACTCTGTAGCACTTTGGGATTGCTAAAATATAAAGTGCAATATAAATAAAATTTATTATTATTTTTATTATTATTAGATTATGGGCTGAGCCACATGCTCTGGTTTCAGCCATTCTAGACAACAATTTTCCGTTACCATCAATGACTGTGTGCTATATTTTATATCCCCTTTTCCTTTAATAGTTCTATTTAGGGTAATGCCAGATGTGGCATCACTGCCTACTTAATTCTATATCATAATAGCCTTCACAATGCTATTAGCAAGATGCCTCATTTTTCTCAACTACAGGAGTCCTAAACCATCCTCTTTAGTATACTAGGAAATTTTTTTCCTTGAGAAAATCACTTTGCAAGGAACAACTCAAAACAATTTCAGCAAGTGCTGTCCTCAGCTGCACTATCTTCAAAGCAATCAAAATAATTGCTGACCACTTTTAATCATTGCAAGCCCTTTGCCCATCTTTGTTTTAACCTTTATATACTTCTTTGTAGTTCTAATTTAAATTGGACCAAGCAGGTCTGAGAATGTTACAGTTTATATCTTTGTACATTTATGGTATGTATTTTATTTCCCTTGGCAGAAAAGAGGATTTGTAGTGTCTGCTGGATTGAATTTCTAATAATGTCATTCATTGACATATAAGGTTGTGCTTTATGAATAATTAGAAACCAATAAAGTAAATTAAAAATGCATTTTATCATTGATCATGAATCTTAGCTTAGGATCAAACCACCTTCTTCTTTCCTTTCAAGTATTGCCTCTATTATGTGGAGTTGATGTGCTTGATCAACCTTCTCCAAGCAGCTCAGCCCTGCACATCCTCCTCAGTCAAACCCTTTTCTTTCAGATCTTCTTTTACTTTATCCATCCACCTCTGCTATGGCCTGCCTTGCTTTCTCTTACTGTGTACTTCCATTTCCATTATTGTTTTGCCCACATATTCATTCATTGTCTCTCCTCATCACAGCCTTTGCTTCTTCTTCTTCTCCTTTTGGCTGCTCCCGTTAGGGGTTGCTTCAGTGGATCATCTTCTTTCATACCTTTCTGTCCTCTGCATCTTGTTCTGTTGCACCCATCAACTGCATGTCCTCTCTCACCACATTCATAAACCTTCTCTTAGACCTTCCTCTTTTTCTCTTGCCTGGCAGCTCTATCCTTAGCATCATTTTCGCAATATACTCAGCATCTCTCCTCTGCACATGTCCAAACCAACGCAATCTTGCCTCTCTGACTGTCTCCCAACTGTCCAACTTGAGCTGACCCTCTAATGTACTCATTTCTAATCCTGTCCATCCTTGTCACACCCAAAGCAAATCTTAGCATCTTTAACTCTGCCACCTCCAGCTCTGTCTCCTGCTTTCTGGTCAGTGCCACTGTCTCCAACCCATATAACATAGCTGGTCTCAATACAGTTCTGTAGACCTTCCCTTTCACTCTTGCTGATATCTCTCTGTCACAAATTACTCCTGACACTCTTCTCCACCCATTCCACCTGGCCTGCACTCTCTTTTCATCTCTCTTCCACAATCCCCATTACTATGTACTGTTGATCCCAAGTATATAAACTCATCCACCTTCATTAACTCTACTCATTGCATCCTCACTATTCCACTGACCTCCCTCTCATTTACACACATGTATTCTGTCTTGTTCCTACTGACCTTCATTCCTCTCCTCTCTAGAGCATATCTCCACCTCTCCAGGGTCTCCTCAACCTGCTCCCTAGTATCGCTACAGTCACAATGTCATCAGCAAACATCATAGTCTACGGGGACTCCTGTCTAATCTTGTCTGTCAACCTGTCTATCACCATTGCAAATAAGAAAGGGCTCAGAGCCCATCCTTAATGTAATCCCACCTCCACACTGAATGCATCCGACACTCCTACCACAAACCTCACCACAGTCACACTTCCCTTGTATATATCCTGTACAATTCTTAAGTACTTCTCTGCCACTCCCGACTTCCTCATACAATACCACAGCTCCTCTCGAGGCACCCTATCATATGCTTTCTCCAGGTCCACAAAGACGCAATGCAACTCCTTCTGGCCATCTCTATACTTCTCCATCAACATCCTAAGAGCAAACATCACATCTGTGGTGCTCTTTCTTGACATAAAACCATACTGCTGCTCACTAATCATCACCTCACTTCTTAACCTAGCTTCCACTACTCTTTCCCATAACTTCATGCTGTGGCTCATCAATTTTATCCCCCTGTAGTTACAACAGTCCTGCACATTCCCCTTATTCTTAAATATTGGCACCAGTACACTTCTTCTCCACTCCTCTGGCATCTCTCACTTTCCAAGATTCCATTAAACAATCTGGTTAAAAACTCCACTGCCATCTCTCCTAAACACCTCTATGCTTCCACAGGTATGTCATCTGGACCAACGGCTTTTCCATTCTTCATCCTCTTCATAGCTGTCCTTATTTCCTCCGTGCTAATCCATTGCACTTCCTGATTCACTATCTCCACATCATCCAATTTCTTTTCTCTCTCGTTCTCTTCATTCATCAGCCTCTTTAAGTACTCTTCCCATCTGCTCAACACACTCTCCTCACTTGTGAGTACGTTTCCATCTTTATCCTTTATTACCCTAACCTGCTGCACATCTTTTCCAGCTCAGTCCCTCTGTCTAGCCAATCGGTACAGGTCCTTTTCTCCCTCCTTAGTGTCCAACCTTTCATACAACTCATCATTCACCTTTTCTTTAGCCTTCACCACCTCTCTCTTCACCTTGTGCCTTATCTCCTTGTACTCTTGTCTACTTTTTGCATCTCTCTGACTATCCCACTTTTTTATTGCTATCCTCTTCCTCTGTATACTCTCCTGTATTTCCTCATTCCACCACCAGGTTTCCTTTTCCTCTTTCCTCTGTCCAGATGTCATGCCTTTGCTAATGCTGATTTAAAAAAATATATATGCTAGAATCAACATACCTATGTACCTACTAACTCCTTGAAATTAACACAAAAATCTGAAATAGAACTACACAGCAAAGTTGTTCATTTTAAGAGTATTACAGAAACTCATCAGATCAATACAACCTAAGGTTTATGTAATAGTATGAGAGAAATGTAACTGTTTTGCTTAAAAACATTGCCAATGTAAATAAACTGAATGCTGTACACTGTTAGGTTTGCACACCTTCACTTAAAAAATATTATACGTTTTCCTCTTTTTTTATTTATGTGCTGAGTCGCCAGGGAAAACATTGTGGTAAATTGTGTCAAAAGGTTTTTAGCTTGAAGGATTTAGCCAGTGACAATGAATAACTAGTACAGCCCCAGAGAATTCAGAGATTTTTGCAGCTAGCAGTTCAAAGGAGATATGGTGAGAGAGAATAAAATATTACATTAAATCACTGATAAATGGTTTAGAAGTAGACCGGCATCTCTATATTAAAAATGTGAAAAACAGATCACTAGTGGTCAACGCAAAAGGACATGCAAATAATCCAGTTTCTCTAGTGATTTAACTGGTAGTGATTTCTACTTTTTCAATGTTTTTATTAATATGATGCTCTTCTTCGGCAGATACGCACGGCTACCAAGCAATCCAGAGTAGAATGTTTGTTCAGCTCTTATGAACTTAAGAATTAAGATCAATATTTGTAACAATTAAAGTCCCATTTTAAGTGAAGCCCTGTAACCCCTGTCTAAATGTAATGCACAGTATTTATAAGAAGCTTCAGTCTGGCATTCACCTTAATCACAGCTGAAAAACAGCCTTAACTTTATTTTTTTTTATTATAGTAAATACTCTACAATGCAGGAAATACTGAAATGAGTATGCATTTAGAATAAAGAGTACCAATTAATTCTGTTGGCTGCAGCATTCCATAACACAGGCACTATTTAATGATTTTCCCAGGTGAAGTTTTAAGCACTCACCTGGTTTATTCTTGTGATTATATTTTTATAATCATATTTTATAATATCACTGACAATGATTTTGTGTTTTTTTCTGATGGTCTTGGAAATCCAACTAGTGGGAATCGTCTAGGATTGCTAGTCATGTGACAATTATTTACAGATTGCAGCATACCGTTTCAGGCATATATTGTTTGGATCAAAGAAACACTGAACTGTTTCCCTTTTGTATCAGTTGAAAGTAAAAGGTGCTTTCGTGAAGAATTTTGAGCCAGGACCTTTTCTTTGTTTTCATGACTTCATAGTATATTTTGTGTATTTGATATCGCTTATTGGTTCTTTCTGCTCCGCACTGTCTGGACCTCAATTTTGATTTAGTATATTCCATCTCAATGCCCTCCTCTGTACTATTATTGGTTTATTATTCCATGGGAAATGCTCTCTTATACAATTTTTTTAACACTGTTCTTCGATGCTTTACTTCATATACTTTTTGCACAAGCATTCCTCTATGTAGTCAGCTAAGCTTCCCCTCATGGTTCAATTTTGTAACCATTCCTGTTTTCTCTGGCCACGTTACTATTTAGAGATATATACGAGGTGTGATAAAAAAAATATGGTGAATGATTTAAAAAAGAAACGTTTATTGCAGTAAAAGATTTACAACTACTAGTCACCCTCAAAATACTCTCCTCCATTTCGAATGCACTTATCTCCTGCCACTTTGCGAAGCAGTTTTGGAAGTTTTCTTTCAAGAGTGTCTTTAGTTGGGCTGTCGTGGCTGCCTAGATGTCCACAATGGATTGAAATCGTTTGCCTTTCATGGTCATTTTCAATTTAGGGAACAGCCACGGTGCCAGATCCAGCGAATAAGGTGGATGCGGACACAGCGTAATGTTTTTATTCGACAGAAATTGTCGTACTAGAAGGGATGTGTGACAAGGAGAGTTGTCATGATGAAGAATGAAACTATTTCAACATTTTCCTTGGTTATTGATGTTGAAGGACATCCTGATCTTTTCTCGTCTTCAAACAAGTCAGATCCATTACAAAATCGATCAAAACACTTGTAAACAGTCTTAATTGTCATACATATACCAGTTTTAACATCTGATGGGTTTTCTGAGCTTTTTTGAATTTGAAACAAAATTTCATGTTAATGTGTTGCTCGATATCCATTATTAATGACAAACTTGAAAAACACACTTAAACTCAACAGTGGCTCACAAACGACTGACAGTATCAAACAACATGAAACATGTCCCAAACTAGGCTCTAGGAATTGTTTTGCGTTGCTCTTGGATGGTGCTCTGCATCAACATTCATCGTACTTTTTGATCACACCTTGTAATTAGAAATACTCACATTTTGATTAATGAATACTTTTGGGTGCATCTTATGGGTTTTAGCCTGCAGATGATAAAAATCTCTTACATTTTCCTATCATATACCATTTTGTTGCAATTGTTTGTTTTTGAAATTCCCTCTTATATTATAAGTAAACATTTATAGTATAATAACTACAACTGGAGCATCTGTGGTGATGTAAAAGTAGTGGCACCATTACTAGAAAATAGAGTTTAGACATACTACTGTTTCATTAGCGGCATTTGGTTCTAGGGCAGAAAAATGTGGGACATAAACTACTTCTCCACACAAAAGACATTTTTTGGCATCATCTTCACATAAAACTTGGACTGATGAAAAATTTCATGAAAACGATAAACACAGAAGATGAAGGAATAACTGATTTTAAGACCATGAAAGACATTTTGGTTAAGGTCCACAAATATGACACATCATCATGACAAGAAATTCGATTATCTGTTAGTAGGACCAGAGGAAATTGCATTGAAGGCATTCAAGGATGTTGTTGAGATTTTATTTTGGCAGCTACAAAGCACAAAAATATCTCCATCTGGATGACAACATGCATTAAGCATACAAAACCATGAAGTACAACATGTCACTAAAGATTTACTTTCTGCCTTCACTCTTCGACTTTTTCCCTGCTAATCTTAGTGGAGTTAGTGATGAACATGGTGAAAAGTTTCATAAGGACATTGTAATTATGGAAAAGCTGTATTGGAGCAAGCAGAATCAATCATTGCTGGACGATTATTTTTGGATGTTGAAATGAGAAACATCAGAAGCTGAGTACAGATGAAAATCATTACCAAAACATTTTTAGCTCAATTAAACTAATGCAAAATATCAGTACTATTAAGTGATTAAACACACAAAATTCAATAAAAATTTAAATTTCCCTACATACCTATGTGATTTAAAATCACACTTGCATTTAGCTTTAAGCATACTCGCTATAATTTAGGAAGCAAAAATGTTTTTCAGTATAATAAATATTCATTTTTATCATCTGTATGTACGTTATTAGTTGCAGTAATCTATTAATTTCAATGATAATACTGCAAATGAACACTGTAGAAAATAAAAGTTTATTTATGGACTGAATTTTTTTGTAAAGGGTGTGAATTTTGAATCAGGTCAAACATTATGTAAATATTAATAGATAAGTAAGATGTTTTCATTGTAGAAATAAACAATGCCGAATTGAACAATATACAGTACCCTGGTTTTATCAAGGTCTTGATTTCTCTTGTTTTGGTATTGTTGATTTTGAATGGACACTTAACAATATATTTTTCAGATGTTCTGCCACTAAGTTTAAAAGTCAAGTTCTAAACAAAGAGTAACATATATTTACAGCAAAGATACATATTTTCAACAAATGAAATGTTGTTAGGTTTGTGATACACATAAGTGGGGCTGAACGCACACTAAGGAGATGTGGTCTGATCAGCTTCTGTCTTTCTGCTGCTGCTGCTGAGCTGCGTGTTCTGCTTGTCTCACTGCGCGTCGATCATTTAAAAGCCTGTCCATTTGTCTCCCTGCCTTGTCTCGCGGGACGTCACGTATAGTCTCCTTCCATGCCTTCCAAGATTTTTTTTATAATAGAGAGATAAATATTAATTGTGCTAAGTAGATGTTATGGAATTTAGTATAATTTATACTTTATTTTATATTTTTACTAGGGGGCTCTGCCCCCTGCTCGCTTCGCTCGCCAACCCCTGGTGTTGGGAATGACAAAGAGCGTGATGTATGAATGAGATATAGAATAGTGTGACGGTGTAGATGATGCAAATAGAAAGCAAACAATAAAGTGTGTGGCACAGTGTAAAGGTTTATTTGAAAATTTCTTTGTACACGCCGTTTAAGTGTAAAAGGTAATTCCAGCTCAGAACTTGTAAGGTCATTTAAGATGGTTATTGTTGTGATCAGAGTCAAGTTTGTCAGAGCTTAGAAAGAGTTGTGTCTCTCCAGGAAGTAATGGAATGACTTGGGTATTAATGTTTTCCATATTAATATTTTTTGGACATAATATAGTGCGTTGTGTTAAAAGGGGCATTTGGTCTAATGAGATTGCTGTTCCAAATGTCTCTGTAACTAAGTTGTCGCAGATAAAGGCTTGAGGAATTATAATAATATGTGCCTGAAGTCCAGCTGTATTGGTGAGTGTACCATCTCTCAGTTGTAATAAGCAATTGTTATGATCTGTTTCTGGACATCGTATCTTTTTTACTAACTGTATCTTTTGAAAGCAATGCCAATTGTCTGCGTATTTTAAGGTGCACTGAACAATAGCTGAGTGCATGGCATCTGGAAGAATAGCTAATCACTGTCTAAAATCTCCTCCTCATAAAAGTACCTTTCCTTCAAATCGAATATTATTATTCATAAACGTTTGTAGAAGTTTATGAATGGTGTTGAGTAAGTGACTTCATGCCATTGAACATTCATCAATAAAAAACATTTTTTCAAGACGGATGTCACGTGCAGTGCCACCGTTAATGTTCATAGTGGATACCGATTTGTAGGATCTAATGTAGTTGATAAAGATTTCACTTTCAGGTACATCGTCAGTTATAAGCCTCTGTAGATATTCAGTATATGAAGTGTAAAGAAGGCAGTCTAATTTGACCCTTTTGACAACAACGTGTAAATGTATAACTTGTATTTCCAGTTGTTTCTTCAGGGAATTGAACTGAATGACAATGATTGCAAATGACATTCATTAATCCGAATGAATTTTACTGGTGTATGTTTTTCTTGTGCCGTTTGAGAGGCGCGTTGTTGCATGTGTAGTATTTGGGACGTGTTGTTTTGGAGCTGTAATCGATTTGCCTGTGCTGTGTGAGAAGCCCGTTGTAGCCTTCGCTGCCATTAATGTATGTCTGAGACGGGAGGTGTTTCGTTTTGAATCCGTGCCTGTTGCGATGCAGCACTTTGATTGATAGTTTGCGTCATGTGGATCTAGGATGTAGATTTGTGCATATTTGCGTTGTTGATTTGTTTCAGGGTGCACTGTTCCAATGCGATGCAGTATTTGTGCACATATGCGAAAGTAGTATGGGCCATTGCCTTTTGGTGGCCTGATATTTACTCCGGTATATGCAAAAGCAAATGAACCATTGTAGGATCTAATGCAGTTTATAAAGTTTTTACTTTTAGGTACATCGTTAGTTAGAAGCTTTAGCTGAGCTTTGCGTTTTTGGAGTCGAGACATTTTTTCTTTTAGAAATATGGATAAGTAATAAGTAGTATTGCACTCACTGTTAATATGGAGCCTTTTCTGCGGTTGAACGGTTAATAGTGCCTTATTGTAATGAGATCCACCTATGCTGCATAGCCGTCTATTTTGTTGTTTCTTTCGTTTTCGTGTGTTTGTTCCTGTTATCCTTTCCTTTTCATTTTGTACCCGTGACCGTGTATTCATGACTTGTTTCTTTCTCAGCATGCGAAATATGGATAAGTAATAAGAAGGATCGCAGTCACTGTTAATATGTTTCTTTTTCTGCAGTTGAACGGTTAATAGTGCTTTATTGTAAGGAGATCCCACCAATGCTGACACCTATGCTGTCTAGTGTGAAGGTGTTGATGTTCAATTTAGAATATGTGCTTTGGGTGTCACTTCTTATGGATGTGTGTGTGTGTGGGGGGGGGGGGGGGGGGGGGTTGAGGATCCCCCTCTTTGTGTGTGTCCCGTCCCTTGCTTGAAGGGTCTGTGGGGTGGTTTTGTGTTCCTTTTCTTGTGTTCCATGGGCTTGTTGAATCCCCCTCTTGGTGTGTGTCCCGTCCGGTGCCTGTAGGGGGGGGGTGCCTTGCTGTTGTGCGCGAGCCTCTTTTTTTTTTTTTTTTTTTTTTTTTTTTTTTTTTTTTTTGGGTCTAGTTTCGTGTGCAATGTGTTTCGTGCTTTGCTTGCGTTTGAATACTTTTTTATGTGCCGTTTCCTTTTTTCGGTGCTCTTTGCGCCTCATTTCTCAATTTTTCCTGTGCTCACTCCTTTTTTCTGTGGTCTTGTCCGCCTCTCGCGGCCCCTCATCCGCCTCTCTCGCCCTATTTTGTCCGCCTTTCTCGGCTCCTCAGCCGACCCTCGCGGACTCTTTTTGCGCCTGCGCAGTACGTCTTTTTGCAGCTACGGCCCATTGCCGGATGTGCCTGCGTCCATCATCCGGTTTAGCATTCTCGGTTAGTAATATGGATAAAGCAGCACACATCAATGTTGTAAAAAGTTAGAATATAAGATCAAGCAGTTTTACAAATGAGTGGAAATCATTCAGTCCATCAAGCTCTTTTGTTTGGCTAATAGCTAAGCTGCCCCAATATTTCTTCCAGATACTTGTTAAAGGTTTTCAAAGTTTCTGCTTCAACTACATGCCTAGGTGATTTTTTTATAGAATCTGTCACCTATTTATGAAAAGAAGTACTTCCTGCCTTTGGTCCTGAATACACTTCCCTTTAATTTCCACTGATGTCCTATATGTAAATCACCCGTAGAGCTGAAAGAATTGTGCTAAATCTATTTTATCAATTCCTTTTACAATGTTGAAGACATGTGTTATGTCCCTGTCACCCTTGCTGGAGATTAAAAATGGTTTAATTCTCTGACTCTGTCAGAGTAAAGCATGTCTTTAAGTCCTTGGATGCAGTTGGTTGCTCTCCTATTCACCATTTCAAGTATTGCTAAGTTTTTTTGTAGTATGGTCACCAGAACTGCACACAATACACTAGAGGTGCAGTCTCACTAGTGTATTAAATATTCTGAGAATAAAGTCTGTTAAGTTCTATTCCACAGTTTTTATGATATAACCTAACATTGTGTTTGTCTTTTTAATAGCTTCTGTACATTGCTTATATGATGAAAATGTTGTTTCAACATAAACCACTAAATCCATTTCTGTGCTTGCTTCCTGTATTAGAGTGTCTCCCATCTTGTATTTATAATTGACATTTCTTTTGTCCACATTGAGCACTTTGCACTTTTGTACATCAAACTGCATTTTCCAAGAGTTCATCCAGTTTTCAAGCTTCTTGTTTTTGCTGCCTCTTCAGTGTCTGTCATTCTTCCAATTTTAGGAGATATCCGCAGATTTAGTAACCATATCACATTCTGTGTCATTAGTATAAAATTTAAAAAAATAACGGTCCCAGACAGACCCCAGAGGGACTCCAATGACTACCCCACTTCACATGGAGCATTCTCCTCTTATCTGCACTTTTTTTTCTGGTTAACCAACTTTAGAACCAGTTTTGTAGGTTACTTCTGGTGTCAATGTTAATTGCAATAGGAGTTCAACTTTTTTTTCAACATGTAGTGAAATATTAAAGCTATTAAAGCCTAATTTTCCTTATGATGTTTTCTTAGATCTGTTTTGTCCAATGATATTTAGATTATTGGGGGTCTGTTCCAGAAAGAGAGATTTGATAATCCTGGATTTCAGAATGAATTCCAGCTTGCTTCAGTGCAATTTTGTACCAGGGGATTACCTGATTCCAGAACACCGGATTTCAATCAGTTCATGCAATTTGAGATAGGATGAACCAGATTAAAACATGTTTACAACAAAATTTACAAGCCTTTACAAGAGCATTGAACAACTGATCAACCAACTACAAGTTAGAGCAAGAGGTGCTGGTGGCAGTGCATGAAAATTATCAGCATATCTGATAAAAGGGGAGCAAAACAGCAGTAGCAGTTGCCAAGGAAAGAGAGATGACCTGAAGGAATATCACTAACAGAGTCAACACATAAAAGAAGAAATCTGTGTACACCTTGTGTGGTATGTTGTTGCAAAGTGGAAAATGTACCCTGACAATATTACTCTGCTTGAAATATTATATGCCCTCAGTATTGATATCAATGAACATATTGCAATATCAATGATAGCAAAAAAGTTTAAGACCTATGACTTGAAGTGTTCAGCAGACATCGTGGTGTCTTAGTCATTTCTGTGCTAGATTTAAAATTTCACACTGCTTGCGCTGAACCCCTTATTGTCACATGCCAAATAAAAGACACAGATTAATTGCTTTTATGAGCAAATCTGCAACAAAAGATTTGCAGTGCCCACTCTTTAAATAGTTACCCTTTTCAAACCTGTGACTCCAGATATTTGGCTTCATGGCTTGTACAGTAATTATATATGTGGTATCCCATGTTATTTAACATTAGAATCCCTGAAGCCTATGAAAAATTCCTTCGCACCTCTCCATCAGCGTCTTTTGTTTTCCAAATGTGTCGATCAGCACAAGCAGCAAGCACCCCGCTATCCCATCCCCCTCCCACCGATGCAGCTCAAATCGGACAAAAAGTTCTCCCAGCTCAAGTCTGTTTATCTGGGAGTGATGTACCTAGAGCTGTATAGGGTAAATAATATATTGTTATTTGGATCACATGCATTTCATGTGTGCTCCGGGTCTACAATGATCTATGTAACTGTAGGATGACAGGAAATGCAAGGCAAGAAATGTTGAACACATAGCTAAAACAAACTTTTTTCATGTTATAGTACTAATGACAACATTTTGACATGAAATGTATAATGTGTAAAGACTGAAGTCCAAATATCAAATAAAGACTATCACAAAAGTTACAGGTATTACAAAACAAGTGCGCTTTTATTCAAGAATATAACTGAAGAAAAAGAAATCAGATCAGTGTACGACGCTGACATGACTGTTTGGGAGGTGCAGCAGTAAAAACTGCTGATTCATAATCAAGAGGTTGCCGGTTTGAGTCCTGGCGCTTCCTAGATTTACCATTTTGAGTAGTCAGCTGCTCAAATTGTTACTATCTTATATATAAACGTCTACGCATGGAAGTGTGTGTGTGTCTGTCCGGCCTGGAAGTGAGAGGTGGAGTCAGGGTAAAGGCTCCACCTCCGAGGATACACAAGCAAGGCCAGCACGTCGGCAAAGCGAAACCTCAGAAGAAAGAGTCACTCGCTTAGCGGCTAATACACAAGCGAGGCAAGCACGCCAGCAAGAGGAAACCTCTGAAGAAAGACAGTCGCTTAGACGGTAATGCACAAACGATGCGAATATGTCGGCAACACGAATCCTCCTAGGGGAGAGATACCTAAAGTAGTTCCTTTCAATTACCTGACATCTCTACCTTTCAATTTTTTTTCTGATGATTTCAATAATTTCTAGGACCCTGTGCACACAGCTAGTTATCGAATAAAAACATACATTTGATTTGAGTCTGTCACAGCTGGTATAAATTTATGGTACAGTAATCTCTTCGCCTTTCGCGGCTTCACTCCATCGCGGATTTTATATGTAAGCATATTTAAATATATATCGCGGATTTTTCGCTGCTTCGCGGGTTTCTGCGGACAATGGGTCTTTTAATTTCTGGTACATGCTTCCTCAGTTGGTTTGCCCAGTTGATTTCATACAAGGGACGCTATTGGCAGATGGCTGAGAAGCTACCCAGCTTACTTTTCTCTGTCTCTCTTGCGCTGAGTTTCTCAGATCCTGACGTAGGGGGATTGAGCAGGGGGGCTGTTCGCACACCTAGACGATACGGACGCTCGTCTAAAAATGCTGAAAGATTATCTTCAGTTGCTATCTTTTGTGCAGCTGCTTCCTGAAACGACATGCTACACAGTGCTTCGCATACTTAAAAGCTCGAAGGGCACATATTGATTTGTGCTTGAAAAACAAACTCGGTCTCTCTCTCTCTCTCTCTCTCTCTCTCTCTCTCTCTCTGTCTGCTCCTGACGGAGGGGGTGTGAGCTGCCGCCTTCAACAGCTTTGTGCCGCGGTGCTTCGCATACTTAAAAGCAGCCCTATTGATTTGTTTGTTTTTCTGTCTATCTCTCTGACAGCCTGTGCTCCTGACACTCACTCTTTTGAAGAGGAAGATATGTTTGCATTCTTTTAATTGTGAGACAGAACTGTCATCTCTGTCTTGTCATGGAGCACAGTTTAAACTTTTGAAAAAGAGACAAATGTTTGTTTGCAGTGTTTGAATAACGTTCCTGTCTCTCTACAACCTCCTGTGTTTCTGCGCAAATCTGTGACCCAAGCATGACAATATAAAAATAACCATATAAACATATGGTTTCTACTTCGCGGATTTTCTTATTTCGCGGGTGGCTCTGGAACACAACCCCCGCGATGGAGAAGGGATTACTGTACTTGTAAAGCTTAGTGCTTTTTTTTAAATTTAGTTTTATTCTATTAGTCACATTCACGTTCCCCCCAATCTGACACTACTGTTTTCAAATAAAAACGTACTATAACATCGGTGAACTCAGATGAGGATGAGGGTTCTGCATCGGAGAAAGAAAACAGAAGCCCTCCCCACAAGAAATGTCTACTCATACATACAGTAAGAACAACGCAGCTGCACCATGCATAAAGGCAAAACATAGCACTGTTTGGATGCAGCAACAGGTCGGGTGTCATCCTGCCAGTGAATCTGCTACACGAATGTCCTTCAATGAAACAGCAGGGCTTGTAGCGCTCGCCAAGGTATCGTGCAAAGTTCCATTTGCGATTATGTTTCTTGATGGTCTTTATATAAAAAACATTTATATGTTACTTATATAAACGCCACATCGAATGCTGTTTACCTATGTTTATTTACTTATCTTCAGCAGCTATCTGCAGTTTGACTGACATAGGCATGCTGACAAAGTACATGTGCACTGACACTCCTTATTTATGAAAAGATCAGTTATGAATAGTGCAACGGCAGCTTCCACCTGCAGCTATAGACACTTCAGTATGCAAGCAACTCTCCACGCTAATGTTTAGATATAGCAGTGCCATACTGATGGTGTATGTGCCCAAAATAAGAAGTCTGACTGCATTCTTACTATCATTGCTCACGTACTGAAGTGTCAAAACAAAAGACACTAATGGAGAGGTGTGAAGAAATGTAATGTGGCCAAGGATTAGGAGTTTTTTCATAGGCTTTAGGCTTTATTCCAGTGTTAAAGTTTTAAAGAATGAACACATCGATATTGATAAATATATATACACTTTATTCATAAAAGCCATCAGCCAATTGAAGTATAACGCAAAAGTCATATTATTGCCTTATTCCAATACAAAACCCCAAATCGAAACTGTATTAATAAGTATATTTGGGTATAGGCATTGCCTAGAGAGGAGAGTCTTCAGGAGGTGTGTCTTTGAAAGGCAAGAGACTCTGAAGAATGGCTGAAAGTGGGCAACTTGTTCACCCATTGGGTTTGGTTATCATTTATTGTGGTACAAAAATGTGGCAGTTGTTTAAGCTTGACTGCCTTCTCTGCGACTCTGTGAAATTTCTCTTTGATGGTGGCATGGTGGTTATTTATTTCCATCTCGGAAAGGCAGCTTGTGTTTGTGTGTGTGTGTGTGTGCGTGTGTGTGTGTGTGTGTATTAGCAGGCATCAAAGATAGGCACACTTTTGCAATTGGTTTGCCAATGTGTGGCATCTCCAATGTTGTGAAGAAAACTGCCCATTGCAAAAAATGATTTGCATTAATGTCAGCTAAAATCAGTGATACTGAAGATGTCATGCTTTAGAAGGTTGTAGCAGCGCCACAACTTAAAGGACTCCATTTCCCAACTGCCCTGAGGCTATTGTCCTAATTGGACATTTGAGGAGAATGCAGGGGCTGCTGAGGACAAGAGGGGCCTCCAGGAATCTTAAAAGTGAGCTGGCTAAGCAGCAAAGGAGCCCCATTGTTTTGTGTTTGTGTTCACCCATTTGTTTCGTCTTCAATACCACCTGTAGAAAATCGTTTCTAACCTGCATCATCAAACCAGTAAAGATGTATGGTCTGTGTTGTGCTTGCCAGTCGTATGAGTTGTGTTGGAGTGGTCATTGTACTTCATTGGAGGGAGCGCTCCCTAAATCTCATCACCCCTCACCGTATCAGGGCTACCGGTAGGACTTTTCCTCCATTCCACTTCATCTGTTACTGCTGCATTTGGACTGTTTATAGACTGGGTCGTTAGTGTTTATTGTTAGATGTTTATTGTTGTGTTAGTGTTTAATATCATCATGTGGAAAAGGAGGGTTAAGCTTTTTATTTGTTGCTCATATGCTTGTTTAGTGAATATACAGCTTTATTAGTTTACACCTTTTTCCATGGTGGTGTGATTCTGTGGAGCACCAGACCACTACAAGGATGCTCATATATATTAAAGCTTCAGATGTAAAATGTAATGTTCATCCAGAATGTCTGAGCGTCTGGTGAAGGAGATTTGCTTTTATGTTGAATGTTCATTCAGGAAGGGGTATGACATTGTCAAGATTTTGTCTGCTTTTTTGGTTTCTTAAATAATGCAGCTGGGATCAGCATTTCTGACAGAACATTTATGAACTCCGATCTTATGACCGGATGCTCTGCTCCTTAATTATTTTATTGTGACCTTAAAGTGGTAATCTTTCACATTAAGCCTTCTATTTTCAGGTTAGTTCTGGAGCATTGGTTGGCCCAGTAACTGAGCTGGATCCCATTCCAAAAAGCAGGATTAGCAAATTATCTGCATTTTTGGCCTTATGACTCACACAATTCTGCCTTAATCCACTCTAGAAACGAAGGTTTTCTGGAACAGAATTAGCCTGAACTCTCATGAATCTTGACTTACTTTATCTGGATTCCACACTAATCCTGCTTTCTGGAACTAACCCCAGGTATCTGTGAGAAAGATATTTGTTTTTGCTGATATTCTTAAGAACACATAATAATAAATTTAGAGAAAATGTGCATCCATATTACTAACCGAGAATGCTAAACCGGATGATGGACGCAGGCACATCCGGCCATGGGCCGTAGCTGCAAAAAGACGTACTGCGCAGGCGCAAGAAAGGGCGGACGGGATACACACCAAGAGGGGGATTTAACAAGCCCCTGGAACACAAAAAAAAAGAACACAAAACCACCCCACACACCCTACAAGCAACGGACGGGACACACACAAAGAGGGGGATTCAACAAGCCCCTGGAACACAAAACGAAAGAAGACACTCGCTCAACAACAATCCTCACCCACACACACCCCCCCAATCAATAAGAAGTGACACCCAAAGCCACATATCTAAAGGAAACGTCCATATTAAACATACGTCATCTCAAAATCTTCACACTAGGCAGCATAGGTGGATCTCATTAAAATAAAGCACTATTAACCGTTCAACTGGAGAAAAGGCTCCATATTAACAGTGAGTGCGAACCTCCTTAATACTTATCCATATTTCGCACGCTGAGGAACAAACAAGTCATGCATACACGGTCACGGGTACAAAACTATTCGGATTGGATAACGGAACCAAACACACGAACACGAATGAAACAAAAAGAATACACGGCGGCGCATACAATGCGCTTCGGAAAATACGTGAGAAAAAATGTCTCGGATCAAAAAACGCAAAGCTCAAGTAACCCCGTTACAGAGACGTGCCCAAATGAACCGACACATTGAACGTAGACGCATACAGCGCGCGTCTCAAAGTGCTGCATCAAAACAAGCACGATTTCAAAAGAAAGAGCTTGCATCTCAGACATACAAAAAAGGGAGCAAAGCAACGCGCATATGACCGGACAGAAAACAAGCAAGCAGGACTCAAAAAGCAGAAAGCTCAACTGACCGACATACAAAAACGGACAAGGCACGATACAAACAATGCACGACGTAGAGTGAAACGGACTTTGCGCAAAGCGGAGGCGGATCAATTAAAACTCAAAAATAGCGCGTCACAAATAATGGACATGCAACAACGCGGCACTCAAACACCACAAGCAAAACATGCCCGTCGCAGACATCAACACCAGACGTCTGCTAAACTCTTACTCCAGTTGGCTGACAACGCTTTCAATAATGAGTCCACTATTGAGGAAAATTCATTGGGATTAATGAATGTCATTTGCAATCATTGTCATTCACTTAACTTCACAGAAGAAACAACTGGCAATACAAATAATGAATTTACACGTTGTTGTCAAAAGGGGCAGATTAGACTGCCTCCTTTACATTCATATCCGGAATATCTACAGAAGCTTCTAAGGATGTGCCTGAAAGTAAAAACTTTATGAACTACATTGTAGATCCTACAATAGTTCATTTGCTTTTGCATCTACCAGAGAACATAACAGGACACCAAAAGGCAATGGCCCATACTGCTTTCGCATATGTGGTTAACACAACGCACTATATTATGTCCAAAAAATATTAATGTTAATCACATTATTAACCAGGTCATTTCATTACTTCCTGGAGAGACACGGCTCTTTCTAAGCTCTGACAAAGTTGACTCTGATGACGACAACGAACATCTGAATTTCCCATTAGAATATTTGAACACTATTAACCCGGATGGATGACCACAACACAACCTTACCCTTAAAAACGGAACAATAATCATGCTATTAAGAAACCTTAACACTAAACAGGGTTTATGCAATGGCACACGGTTAGTCGTCAACACCATAACACACGATGTTATTCAAGCAACAGTTCTTTCAGATTCACATGCTAACAATACTGTTCTCATTCTTGGAATTGACCTTACGAGTTCTGACCTAGAATTACCTTTTACATTGAAACACCGACAGTTCCCCATTAAACCTGCATTTGCCATGACCAGCAACAAATCACAAGGACAAACCATGGACAAGGTTGGCATCTACCTCTCTGAACCCGTTTTTGGACATGCACAACTTTATTTTGCCTTCTCATGTGTTCGACGTTCATCTCACATTAAAGTTAAAATTAAAAATGATCCATGCCAAGGAAGACTCATTCAAAGACAAGACACCATCTTTACTACTGATGTTGTATACAGAGAAATATTCCAATAAAACATTACTCTATGCCAAACACTCTATTTTGTATTTATATAGGCATCATCCAAACCTGCACACTATTCTATATCTAATTCATACATCTCACTCTTTGTCATGCCCCAACGCCAGGGGTTGGCGAGCGAAGCGAGCAGGGGGCGGACCCCCCTAGTTCAAACAGAATAAAACAAGAACACCATGGTACATTAATGCACACTAATGAATTAATTTTACAGTTAATATTTGGTTAATATTTTGGCTCACTAAATAAACAGAAAAACATAAATGTGACTACTGAAACCATGAAACAATTTATAACACCTCGGTGTAGGGAACACCACCCAAACATGCTTAACAGCACAGAGATACAGTAACAATGTTCACATATTAAAGGAGCTTTTAAAATATTAGTTAACATAAGGCACATGGAGTGGGGTTAGAAAAAAGACCCTCTACAATATCAAAGAGAAAAATCAAAGCCATTTTGAAAGAAAATCAGAAAAGACATACTGGCAATGAGGGACACAGCAGGATATGCTGAGCACAGAACAGATGAAAGATTTTAGAGATGATGACACAGATTGACAGATCTTGGATATCACAATGATAAAAGAACAAACAAATGAATACAATTTAAGGCTCATTTTCAGGTATCTTTATTACCCTATAAAAATATGCATTAATTTATGAATCCCAGGATATACAGTACACAGTTATTACAATAAATTGAAAAGACTGTTTTTGAATATGTTGAATGAAAAAGCAACATTATTATGCATTTAAATTTAGTTTAGTTCTCTGTGATTCCTTTTTTTAAATCAAATTCTTAAATGCAACACTAGAATGATAGGTTTTAATGAAGTGACATATATTAATTACAACATGGGAAGGACCTTTAAAAGGTACATAATTTGAAACAAAAAGTAGCAAATGACAGCAATTTACATGCTGTCATTTGATACTAGAATTTAAAGCACAGCTGAATATATTGTAACACCGTTCCTTTGCTTTTTCCTGCTTTGTGATTATAGCAGTAATGTCAGGAGACTCAGGTAGCAAACAGATTCCCATCAGATTCCAGAGTCTAACGTGAGACAAAAAAGGCTTCATTCATAGTTAGTTGTGCTTTACAGGATTTGTTTTCTATCATATACAGCAGACACAGCCTGATAATTTTTCAAATGAGCTGGCTCAATCATAATTATAACTAGTGAGACATTTTCTCTGACAGATATTGCATTAGTAATACGCTGTCACAAAGAGTAAAGCCTTTTATAAAATGTATTGCTATAGGGATGGAAAGCAGTATGCGGCTACCTTTCTTTGGAGGCTGTTAAGTAAGCCGTGAGGAAAAGACAGAGACATGCACTAAGTTTAGTCTGTTAAGTACTGTATATGCTAAGTTAGTTAGTGTTCAGAAAATAATGATTTGTAATAAATGATTTCAATAGTTCATAATGATATATTCTGTTTACAATTTTAAACTTAGGAAATATTACAAAAGCAGTAAAAGACTTGAACTCATGAGAAGAACATCTGTGTTTTTTTAATGTTTAAATTTGAAAATTGTAAATGTAGTGGTGACACTCGTTAACAGTACATAGCACATTTTATCTCACTTTGAAAAAGGAACAGTTTTAGAGGAAAAATATAACATTCTCTAGCCGACTTAACCCAAAATGGGATCAATCTTTTAGAAATCCAAGCAAATAGAATAAAAAATGTTTTTCGAAATCATTCCACAGATCTCAAGTCCTTACACTGGCCCCCAGTTAAGCTTAGGGTGATTGCCGATTTCAGATTCCACCGTTTTAGCATATAAAGCCTTAAATTGTCAAGACCCTGCTTATTTATCTGAACTTTTCATTACTTACAAACTAGAGTGCATTTCGAGATCTCAAGATGCCACCCTATATAAGATTCCATAGACTAATGAAATAACAATGGGAGATTAAGCTTTTAGTTTCAAAGCCGTGGAATGATCTACCTGATAATGTCAGAGATGCCTCTTCAGTCTCAGCTTGAAGACTGGTTGAAGACACGCTACTTTAATCTCATATATCCTGACTAGAGCTGCTGATTAGCTGTGTATACTGCATTTCTGTTTGTTTGTCATGTTTATAGAAATACCCTCCTCAATTCTGTTTCTCTTTTTGATATCTGGATGTGGCACATAGCGCCACTGCTCACCTATGAGGCTGCTCTCCTGCATATAGAAAAGTCATCTCAGATAAAGGAGCATTGGAATCCTTGAATGAAAAGATTCCAGCACAGACAGCCAGCACATAGAAAACCCAGGAGGGTGTAGATGGTCAGTTGGCCAAGGTCTCCAGGACTGTGATTGGGTTTTTGACTTTTCTTTTACAATTTTAATCTCCTTGCTTGTCACCTGGCCATAGTTCCGCAATTAATGAATGGACAGATATTGTTGGTTTCCATTTATGCTTAATCATTTGCTACATTGTTCTCAATGTGTTTTAGCAAGCCTGTATTTATATGTTTACCAGTTCGGGAGCCCGGGATTCCCGGACATTTTTCATTCCCGGGAATTAAACTGCTGTAATTCCTGGGAAAATGGGAACGGCCAAGCTCGCATATATAACGTGTAAAAGTGTAAAAATCGATCAAGAAATAGCAGAGTTATAGTTGAAAATAATTAAGGTGGCGCCATTGCTGCAGCTATACTTCATCAGACAACAGCTTTGAACAGCAACTTGAAATTGCAATGCGTCAGTCTGTTGCATCCGCATTATCTGTACCAAGAAACTTGCCATCACAGAATGATGACAAGAAACTGGATGCATCAGTAAAAGCTGAAATGGCGGTGTTTCAGCACAACGGCAAGCACGGGCGTTGTTTAGAACAAGTGTATCAGTATCTGATGATTGTGCCACCTACTTCAGTGGAGGCAGAGCGTGCTTTCTCAGCAGCTGGTGTACTTCTGCAGGAAGGTGCGCTCACACATGGACGACCACACGCTGGACACGTTAATAATAATAATAATTCATTACATTTATATGGTGTTTTTCTCAGTACTCAAAGCGCTATCCACACAGGGAGGAACCGGGAAGCGAATCCACAATCTTCCACAGTCTCCTTACTGCAAAGCAGCAGCACTATCACTGCGCCACCTGTGAGGACGTTGTGCTTTCTACACTCTTATTACCGCAACTAAAGATACATGTACTTATATAACAGCATGAACTGCTTGTAGATAAGCTTAGTCTTTTATTTGTGTCAACATATTGCAGTAGTTTTATTAAAATTAAGTGTCGGTCGTTCTAAAACCGTTCACATGTGAGATGCCCGTGCACTGTGTCATCCCAGGGAGCCCGGGATTCCCAGGAATGAAATGCGGGATTTCCGAATTCCCAGGAATGGATAAACCCATCTGGGAATGGATTTCCTAGTATGTAGTAATTAGTATAATCTATGCTTGTATTTTAACTTAGAACTGTTCACAGCATTCTGCACCTTCAGTCAGTGTTGTAATGTATTGAACAGTAAATCTATATATGGTAGCAGTTTAATTTTTTGTGTTCCTTTCCTTTGTTATCCATTGGCCAGAACTGTTGTTAGTTGATACATAAGTTAGCATTAATTTGATTACATCTGATGATAAAAATAAAAACAAATTAAAAATATTTACTAAAAACACAAAAAGCATATTGATTTTTGAAGTTTTCCTTGTTTATCTTGATATGCATATTTATGTTTGAAGGTAAAGAATATCCAGGATGAAAAATAAAAGTGAAGAAAAAAAAAACAGTGGCAAGTTACTTTGCCATTTCAGTGTGGGAAGATGAGTACCCCCAAAGTCAGTATGTCCTATGTGTATACTGGTTTTCCCAGAAGGGCAATAGGATGAAGTACTAGTGAGAGAGAGGGAGATGGAGACAGAATCAAGTCCTGGAAGGAACTGAGGAATATTCCTCTGGAATGCTAAAGGACAGGCGACCCAGTAACTGCCTGGGGTGTAAAACCTTCTCCAGGAGGCAGGAGGATAGAATACCTCCTGGGCTATTGCGTACAGAACATCCCTCCAATAAAACAGAAATGAGACGAGATTACTTTTTCAAAATTAGGGCTGGAAAAAGCTTGCTATTTCACTACTACTCTCTTGATGACAGCACATAAATGTTTGGATATTGTTGCTTTTTTAAGTGAGGCAGTAAAGAAACCATGCCCTCCCTGATGAAGGCTCAGAAATACAGTGGTCTCAGAAGTCTCCAGATAATGCTATGACTTGGTGTCCTCAGGACTTGATATTGGGCATGCTCACCCCTGAAGCCTGACTACAGGTCAAGCGGGATACATTAAGTCTTAACTGAAGAGGTGAGTTGGGTAACATATTACCAGTGAAAGGAAGTGGATGGTAAGTATGTAGAGAGAGTATATGAAAGAAAGAGAGAGGGGTGTGTGATTTTTGTGTATACTGTGAGTAAGGCAATCAATGATCCATCTCACCAGGTATACTGATGTACATAACCTGTACATGTCTGACCCATTAAAACAGCATTTGGATGGAATTTTTATTTTGGAATTTACTGAGGTGGAAGGGGTTTTGTATTTTACTTTTGTAATATTTTATTTGTCCAAATGTGTAAGCCTTCTCAGCCTATTCCTGGTGAAATTCACTATACAAAAATAAATAATAATAAAACTGAATTAAATGATGCCTCCACTTATTAACTATGGCTACTTTTATTAAAGGTTGGATGGGAAGCCCTACAATAAGAGAACACAAACACATTCAAAGTGTCTGTCACATAAGGTGAAACAAGACAGTGGGAAGTTTTTGGCATATGGAAAAAAAAAAAAACCGAGTCCCAGAAGGAAACTTTCCTAAGTATGGAGTGACAATGCAACTTCCACACAAATATCTCCCCTAATATGGGTCCATACATTGTGAGACAGCCAGGGTAACCACATGTAGCTTTAGTACTAAAGTGAAAATATCCATAATAAAAGTAATAATTGGACTTACCACAGCTTCAAAAAGACTGAGTTGCGAGTGGCTTCAGCTGATGCATTGAAAAGAGAACAATGGCACTCTGCTACAAATAACAATGTATTCCAGATTAGAGGTGATATCTGTGTCATTAAAATTCCATTTGGCAATCAAGTAATTTATTGCATCCAAGAAACTTTTGTGTAAAAGATTTGATTCAGAATTTTCTTACTCATTTGTCCATTTTTGAGCACTTTATTTTTCGTTTGCTTTTTCATACAGTAACGGAGTCTACCCTGGCAAGGTAAGGCCGGTCCAGAACACAATGCCATTCTACCAAGCAGCAGGCTCACACATACCAGCCACTGTTTTTCATATCAGGCCACAAAGCCTAATACTGGGGTGATCAGTGTTGGTCCTGTAGGACTGCAGTGGCTGCAGGTTTTTGCTCCAACCAATTTCTTTAATAAAAAGTCAGTCATTGCTGATGAAGCACTTACTCCTTAGATTAAATTTTTATGTTTCATTTTAGTTGTCTTACTTTTTAAGATTTCCACCCTTAATTTCTTATTTTAGACTTAAACAGCTGTATCCTCTGTTTTTATTTGCTCTTTATTAGTAGTAAGGTGGAAATGACAAAGGAACCAGCATCTGCATCTGACTTGTTTCCATTTACACATGTGCATATTCATTGTGAACTAACTGGTTTAATAAAATATTTAGAAGGAAACTGAAGATTATGAATTACTTTTATACTTCAGGCTTCAAATCGTTTGAATGATATCCCTGGAAAGGAAAAAAATCTATGATATAAGAATGATCTGACATGGTAGAATTAAGACACTAACAAGTCATAAAATTAAATCAGGTCTCTTATTGGCAGGGATTGGTTTCTAACTGGAGCAAAAACCTGCAGCCACCGCAGCCCTCCAAAACCAATGTTGCACACCCCTATTTACGCCTAAAGGAATTTGGAAGGAATACTCAATGAAAACCCATACAAACAAAGACAGAATATGCAAATTCTACGGAGAAGACAATGGTAGGATACAGAATTAAGCAGAGAACCTTGCAGCTGCAAGACAGACAAACTAAGTACTGCACCACACAGTTAGCCAAGATATTATGGAGTTGAAAACAAATATGAACAGACTCTTTGCGACTGTGTAGATTTTCGGATGTTGTGGTGGTGGTGGTGGTGAGATAGGGTGCTGTAAAGATAGATAGATAGATAGATAGATAGATAGATAGATAGATAGATAGATAGATAGATAGATAGATAGATAGATAGATAGATAGATAGATAGATAGATAGATAGATAGATAGATAGATAGATAGATAGATAGATACTTTATTAATCCCAAGGGGAAATTCACATACTCCAGCAGCAGCATACTGATACAAAAAAAACAATATTAAATTAAAGAGTAATAAAAATGTAGGTAAAAACAGACAATAACTTTGAATAATGTTAACGTTTACACCCCATGGGTGGAATTGAAGAGTCGCATAGTTTGGGGGAGGAACGATCTCCTCAGTCTGTCAGTGGACAGGACAGTGACAGCAGTCTGTTGCTGAAGCTGCTCCTCTGTCTGGAGATGACACTGTTTAGTGGATGCAGTGGATTCTCCATAATTGATAGGAGCCTGCTGAGCACCCGTCGCTCTACCTTGGATGTCAAACTGTCCAGCACCATGCCTACAATTGAGCCTGCCTTCCTCACCAGTTTATCCGGCGTGAGGTGTCCTTCTTCTTAATGCTGCCTCCCCAGCACACCACTGCGTAGAAGAGGGCGCTCACCACAACCATCTGGTAGAATGCCATAAATAAGATTGGTGTCTCATTTAGTAAGGCACACTAGCTATAAACAGGGTTGTATGATTCAATTTGACTGACCCAAAATATTGTTGGCTTGAGTATAAACTGTTGCTTATTTTTCTTGTAAGATTTATATACCTTTGTACAGAAATGTACCTGCATTTGCTCAGGGGAATTGTTTCATTAGTACATTTTCTAAAACGTAAGCCTCTTTGTCCTTCTTCATGTGAAGATTTTAGTGAGGGTGAAAAACTCTGTCACCTTTCCTTGTAACCCAGACAAAGGAATATACTCACTTGGCAACACACTCTCCCGCTGTTAGGCTACTCGCTGAAAATAATCCATCACTGTCTCAAATGAATTGGTTTTGCTATTGCAATGTTACCCCATGCCAAGGATATGCCAGGCAATAAGTTGACAATAATGAGAAAGTGGAGACTCTCTGAGGAGAAAAAAAGTACATGGTTGACAAAAAAAAAGAAAAACTACAAAAACAGTAACCGCACACATATGTGTAATACAAAAGAGAAACTTCTGAAACATCCTGCATAATTCCTTCACAGATTGTTTCTTCTTTTATAGTTTTTGGTATGATATTTTGCCTTTTTCAAATTATTATTAGTCTGCAGATGCCTGGTTAAGCATTATCACTGTTATGCCTTTTTAAAATACAAAGAAACTATATTGGCTTTGTACAATTTAAATATGTTATCTAACATCTATGATTTCCTGCACCCAATTTTCTCTTAATTACAAAGTCACAGAGGGCTGTTCTATCAGCTTCAGATGCAACACAAATTGAACGTTAGATAAGACTTCTGGCTAAGAAAGAACAAAAATACTCAGGTGGCCATAATCACTCACAACTCTTCAAGGAAACGTGAGAGTACCATAAAAGTCCACAAAACTTCAAAAATTTACTAATTTGTGTTTATCACGTATCGTATTTATACAATTGACTGGTGCTCCATCCAGGGTTGGTTCCTGTCTTGTGGCTAGTGCCACTGGAATAGATTCCAGCCCTTCAAAATCTAGAATTGGTTTAAGTAAGTTTGAGGATATGTTGCAGATGGCAGAGTTAAAGATGCTAAGAGTTCAAGGATGGACAGGATTAGAAATGAGAACATTAGAGGGTCAGCTCAGGTTAGACGGTTTGGTGAAAAAGTCAATGAGGCGAGATTGTGTTGGTTTGGACATGTGCAGAGGAGAGATGATGGGTATATTGGGAAAAGGATGTTAAGGATAGAGCTGCCACGGAAGAGAAAAAGAGGAAGGCCTAAGGGAAGGTTTCTGGATGTGATGATAGAGGACACGAAGGTGGTGGGTGTAACAGAACAAGATGCAGAGGACAGAAAGATATGGAAAAAGATGATCCGCTGTGGCAACCCCTAAGAGGAGCAGCTGAAAGAAGAAGAGTTTATGATGCTAACATTTTAATTTTCACCATACATGAGTCTACTGATTACACCTTATAGACTGTAGGCAAGGAAATAAAAAGAAAAGAAAGCTGCTGTGTTCTATAGGAAATGCAGGCTTGCTGAAACAAGCAGAATCACATACACGCCTGAATCTGCAACTGTAGATTCGAAGTCCAGCAGTCACAGCAACAACACAAATTATTTATGAGATTGTATAACAGCAGTGCGAAATTTGTTATCATGCTGTCAACTACAAAGTGGACAATGCATACTTAATTTAGGAATTTATAACATGCTAGTTCAAGTGACTTGAGATTTAATCCATCCTTGTATTAATCTGCATTGGAAGACATTTTTACTTTACTAGTTGCTAATAAGAATTGGTACTGGACTAGAAGTGGCATCTACTCTCGGTTTAAACACCCATTTTATAAAGAAAGTTAAAGTACATTCCTTCATGTCATATTGCTCTGGACTTAGGAGATTTAGCCATCACAGTGGTTAAAGAGCTGAACATGACAGCCTGCTCAACCACATTTTCCTTGTGTGCCTCCTAGAAAGATAAGAAAACGCTCTACAAAGAGGTGAAGCGACCTGCTTCAAGATAAAGACAGGACAAGATGTGCATCTTTAACATCTAAATTATATAATGGAGTAAGCTTCTTTGTGTCAAATATCTACAACACAAAGGGAAAAGTGACACTTGAAAAGACAAGTGCTTAATCCTTGACACCCACTCTCTTCAGTCTAAAGAGTCAAGTATCTTTTAATGTGTGCGTTTTTAATATGCTGTGCATGAAAAAGAGCTTTAAGGTTGTGCTCATCATGCAAGGTGCTGTAAAACACTGAGGATCAGTCCATTTTTAAATTGATCTAATTGAATTCTGGGTATTGTGAGTTGAAGTATATCCTGGCAGCACTGAGATCAGTGTGAGAACTAACCAGGGTCATAACACATAGCACATTGGCACCTCAAGAGGGCTGACATACAAATAACATTGTGCCTTTAACAGATAAACAGTGTTGCCTAGTGTCTGGGGCAACGGACTTTAAAACACAAAATTGGGTTTTTTCGCCTGCACCGACTCAATGTTTTACCCCAAACAAGTCACGCAGCCCTCCTGCATTTTGGTGGTTAAAAAATACATGCAAACAACTTACTAGCAGTGTACTTATAATTGTTCACTGTAGAAAGGTGTCTTTAGAATTAATCTTTACCTGTTCTTTCCTCCTACATACATTATGTATTCAGTCACAACCTTTCTTTAAGTCTTCATGATATCAACTTGCTGTGATTAAACTGTATTTTTGTGGCCCCATAAGATATTGGGATGGGGTATTTTGAGTTTTCTTCTAGAGTCTGTGTGGGCAGGCTACAGTGTAAAGACGTGGTCAGTATCTTTTTTTTTTTTTAAAGTTGTATCCTTTTCTATCTCCGCACGGCAGGGATTAACTCAGCATGAGGGATTTGTGACTCAAAGGCACTACAGTACACCCTGACTGACTTATACAAGGTCAATTTGTGAAAGTCTGCCTATATGCAGGCATAACTAAGAAATATTCTAGTTAATAATTGCATAATAAGTATCAAGATCTGATAAAATTGTACTAGTAAAGAAGGTGTTTAATATGTGATCTGAGCCTGGATTTGGAAACCAATGCACTGTCAACATGGACGTATGCTCAGTTCATGGAAGAGAGCATTTTGCTTTTCTGTATATCACACGGAGAGCAGATGCTGTCTATTGACCTAGGTGGAGAAGAGGACCTGAGTGAAAGCCCATAACTACTAATTACTAATGCTTTTTTAAAATAGCCTGGAATGTTTAACTTGTATGTTTTTTTACATGGAATATGACAAGGATGATATGAGAAATGAGGACTAAGAGCAATGATGCAATGTGTGTACTGGAGTATGGAATGGTTATAATATTTATAATATGATTATTCCTGTTTATCTGTGTGAATGAAAATATGATAATGTGATGTTTAAAGACATAAGTATTTGCTGATTACTTTTATTTTTGATGGTGATCTTGCAGTATGGTCAATAGTGGTAGCTGAAAAACAGAAAAACCTTAGGATTTCTCATGTGTGACAGGTTCGAAATTGACCAGAACTGTTAACAAATTAACCTAACATGATGTGCATGTGGGCATCCTGATCCCTATCCACCATATATTTGATAAAACAGGGCTTTAATCTTTTAACAAAATAAGATACATCCATCCATCCATCCTCTTCCGCTTATCCGAGGTCGGGTCGCGGGGGCAGCAGCTTGAGCAGAGATGCCCAGACTTCCCTCTCCCTGGCCACTTCTTCTAGCTCTTCCGGGAGAATCCCAAGGCATTCCCAGGCCAGCCGAGAGACATAGTCCCTCCAGCGTGTCCTGGGTCTTCCCCGGGGCCTCCTCCTGGTTAGACGTGCCCAGAACACCTCACCAGGGAGGCATCCAGGAGGCATGCTGATCAGATGCCCAAGCCACCTCATCTGACTCCTCTCAACGCGGAGGAGCAGCGGCTCTACTCTGAGCCCCTCCCGGATGACTGAGCTTCTCACCCTATCTTTAAGGGAAAAGATAAAATAAGATACAGAATTTTCCAAACATTGATGGTAACAGTTATGTATTTGGTGTGTGTACAGTGCACAAGCATTTCATTCACCGACTACGTTAAATTGACATCGCAATACTTTGTATGTGGTCTCTGGGTTTTAGTGGTGCCTCTTTAGTTTTATGTCACCTCTTTGAGATTACTTTTAGGCTAACACTCATTACAAGTCACTGTGGGTAAAAGTTGGCATAGAATTAGACTGGTAAAGTAAGCAATAAACATGCAATAAAATATCTGACAGTGCCCAACAAGTGATACAGATATAACAGAAAAGAGAAGTCAAAGGTCAGGACTAGCAAAAGGAAAAAAAAAAAGTTTTGCCTCAGCCTTCCAGTAAGACTGACACATTTGCAGCAGTCTCTTAATGTTCTGTGACGCCGTGCCTTCTGCTGTTGGCTTATTAAATGGCCAGGGCTGTCAGGACTCAATAGAAGAGGAGGAATCACTTATGAATCAACCCACATTTGAAAAAGTCAGATAGTAAAATGCCTTGTTGCAGTACTTTGCCACCGTTTTGATGAAAATGAGATTATTTTTAAATGTAATGGAGATCTGATGATTGGTTTTGCAGCAGCCTGACGAAAATGAATCATTTTTCAAATATTGTGCCACCAATAGCTGTGCACATCTATTTGCATTAGCACTGTGTACACCTCATTGATTGGGAGAGATTAATAAGAAGCACCACTCTCAGAAAAAAGTAGGTCAAGGTTTTCAGTGGAATTTCGGAGCTACCATTTGCCACATGATGGAGCTGTAGATCTGTCTCAGGAATACACAGAGAAAAAATACTTGGGAAATTTTTGTGAGATATCACAACTTTAGCAAGCATTTTATTTCCTGTCAACTAAATAAAAGAACCTGACCCCAGAAGGGTGTGTGGACTATTTATAATTTATCACATCGCATTAATGGCTTTAAAGAAAATGAGGCCCAAACATTCTATTCTGCTACTATCCCCTTTAAAAACAAATAAAAAGTGTGGATTTCATAAGATTCATGTGATTTGCAAATGATTTCCTTTGTTACAGATATTCTTCAATTTTAATATTGGGGTAAAAAAGAAATAAAAAGAAAATGTGAATACATAATTTTTTAATGTTGTTCTTCTTTGTATTATATTATAAGCAACACTGGGTAGTGTCATCTCTAAATGCAGGTTTATAAAGTAAAGATTTAATTGATTGTATGAAATTTTCAGAAACAACTTATATCTTTGATCTGAAATGTTAACTCATATAGCTAATCTATTAGTTATTTGTTAGTAATTAATCAGTGCTTTGCAGGTTCTAATAACCTCCAATTAACCTTCAGTGTAAGGCACCAGCTTACTCCTGAGTAACGCTTAATTGAGTGTTAGCGTTCGTTTAGTCATAAAACTTTCCTGCTGTTACACTAAACAAAGGACAATTCATCTTTTAGTAAGTATTAAAAAGGTTGACAAGTTTCCTCCGGGTAATTATTAAAAAAATCTAATTAACAATGGTGCCTTCTCTTTGCCTCCTAGGAGAGCAGAGGGAGCTGAAAGAGCAGAATTTTCAGTGAAAAACAACCAAAAATGAGATGTAACTAAATCAGCATTTTTTTCCTTAGTCCTTCACCACAATGCTGAAGGGGAGGTAATGAAAGTGTGGGTATAGGAAATCATGAATCACTGAACCCTTGACTAGTAAATTGCTGAATGAGGAAAAACACATTTGGACCACCTGTAACCTGAACGAAACAGCCGACTAAAAATCCCACCCATCTTGAACAAAATAACTGCAATAACATCTGACACCCTTGTAGTCAGCTCGGTCCACAATGGAAAACAGTAGCTGCCATGAGGCAATGGAAAATGAAGAGAAACAGAAATTAATTTTATTTCAGAATGATTCAGCTCCTACTGCCAAAGCACAAAATATAAGAGCCATTTTTGTTCATGTTACTGTACTGTGTGAGGGAAAATCTTAATATTGAAAATTAAGAACCTGACTTTATGAACAATATTTGAATGTAAGGGAACTCCAGTTTTTTAAACTGGAAAACAGGCCCACTGATAGCTAAAGTCTATCCATGTGGTATTGGGCATAAGGCAGAAACCAGCTATGGGCACACCAGTACATCTCATACACACCCACGCCCTCCTTAACTAATACTGGGTCAATTTGTTATTGTCAGTCAACCCAAGACACTTCTTTGAGATGTTTTAGGAAGCCAGAAGTATAGAGAAAACCTTTGAGAACAGAGAGCTGGCATATAAAAGGCACATATTGAAGCTGACAACTGGTCCAGAAAACAAATCTAAAACACTTTAGCTGCAAGGCAGCAGCAGTAACTATTACCCACTGTGCTTCCCATGACTGATTACATTTAATCAAATTGTTATCTATAGTTCACCATTAATAAAAGGGCTTAAAAATAAAAGATGCTATGAACACAGAGGAAAAATATGAGTAATGTGCAGAAAAAATAAAAGAAAAACTCTACAATCTGTGATACTGTATCTGTCATGTCAGTTATAAAAGACAACTAGAAAGTTGCAAATCATGTCATCATTACAGTACTCAAGGCATGAGTAAGACACAGAAAACATATAAAGAAATATGCATCATTATTTTTACTGTTTATGTGCTTAATTTTTGTGAGCCATTTGGGATGCACAGACTGTTGCATGCAGTAGTATGGTGAATGTCCTGCAATAATTGTATGTAAGGATGGAATATTAAAAAAACACAAGCATCCAGTACATCATAAACATATTTTCATTTATTTATTTATTCATTTTTGCCAAAGTGGCAGGGTACAAAAAAGTTGCTACCTCACAGCATCAGGACTCTAGTTGGATATCTGACAAGGGCACGAGTTTGAGTTGTCTCATCATTGTCGGCAGGCTTAAAAAAATGTATTTTGTGAGAGAAAAAAAGGCAAAGCAATAAAAAAATAAAGGCAAAAAGTGCAGGTGAAGTTCAAAATCAGAAAGGGACTTGAAAACAAAGGATATCAAAACAAAAGAGGGATTCAACAACCTGTAAACAGTCAGTCAGTCATTCTCCAACCCACTATATCCTAACACAGGGTCACGGGGGTCTGCTGGAGCCAATCCCAGCCAGCACAGGGCACAAGGCAGGAACCAATCCCAGGCAGGGCACCAACCCACCGCAGGACACACATACACCAAGCACACACTAGGGACAATTTAGAATCACCAATCCACCTAACCTGCATGTCTTTGGACTGTGGGAGGAAACTGGAGCACCCAGAGGAAACCCATGCAGACACAGGGAGAACATGCACACTCCACGCAGGGAGGACCCGGGAATCGAACCCAGGTCTCCTTACTGCCAGGCAGCAGCACTACCACTGCGCCACCGTGCCACCCAACCTGAAAACAATGACTTTAATTCTTTTACTAACTATGCTAAAGTTTTTATAGAGGTTGTCTTCAGTCCACCAAGGGATATTTAACATTCTCCTCCTTCATCTTCTTCTTCTGATTCTTCTTTGTATTTGTGGCAGCTCACAACCCACAAGAAGGTGTATTGCTGTCACCTACTATAAAGGAATGTGAGGTAGATATCTCAAATTCAGATTCTCCCTTTTATAACTAAACATTCTATTTCAGCACTCCATACCTTTTTGGACCCTTTATTTGCTCCTTAAATCTCTGTCATTTCACATCATTCTTTGTTTTCCAATACTGTATATTCTTAAACATTCTTGGCATCTGTCCCATACAATACTTAGGACAAACCATTAGCATGTGTCCCTCGATTCCTGGCAAATTATAAGCGTCATTCATCCAATTGTAGTGTTGAATTTAAGTCAGTGTACCAATTCTTCAGGCCTGCCACCTATGACATTGGTTCCTTACTATTTCTATATGTCATATGTTCATTTCAAGTCCATTGTGGTGGTGCACAGAGCCAAAATTACAAAAACGGTATCACTGTCCAAATACTTATGGACCTAACTGTATATTCCAAACCTAAAACAGATGATCCAACAGGATTGAGAGGACTTCAAATTTTATAGCCCTGAAGCAGAACCTGATAAAAATACAACTTTTTCCTCCCACTGTAAACAAATAATTAATGCTGTCATTGCTGGTATATAGGATGTGTATCCTTGCCACTCGCTACCATTTTATAGGTTTGAGATGAGGAGGTCATGTGCTATGAAATTAGAATCACATGAATAAAATGATCTGATTGAGTCACAACCAAAATGCCTGCTGAAAATGAAATCAATCTCACAAAATGCCTCACGCCTGGACAAACTGGTGAGGAAGGCAGGCTCTATTGTAGGCACAGAGCTGGACAATTTGACATCCGTGGCAGAGCGATGGGCACTGAGCAGGCTCCTGTCAATAATGGAGAATCCACTGCATCCACTAAACAGTGTCATCTCCAGACAGAGGAGCAGCTTCAGCGACAGACTGCTGTCAATGTCCTGCTCCACTGACAGACTGAGGAGATCGTTCCTCCCCCAAACTATGCGACTTTTCAATTCCACCCGGGGGGGTAAACATTAACATTATACATAGTTATTGTCTGTCTGTATACCTGCATTGTTATCACTCTTTAATTTAATATTGTTCTTTATCAGTATGCTGCTGCTGGAGTATGTGAATTTCCCCTTGGGATTAATAAAGTATCTATCTATCTATCTATCTATCTATCTATCTATCTATCTATCTATCTATCTATCTATCTATCTATCTATCTATCTATCTATCTATCTATCTATCTATCTATCTATCTATCTATCTATCTATCTATCTAAAATGTCATCCAAAACAAGATGTTAACATATTTAATTGGCAGAAGGAGGAAAGATAACCAGCACCATAATGTAGTTCCCCAAACAATAATATAAATTATGGCACTCACAGTGTTCATGTAGAATTTCTACTGAGAACTAAGGTTTCTTCTCAAAGGCTGATGACATTCTTGGGATTGACTGGAGGAGGACTTTGGCCAGTATGAGGGACTGTGGTATGTATTCCCTGTAATATACTGCCACTCAATCTAGTGTTGGTTCCAGCCTCTTACCTCATGTCAGACTCGCTTGCAATGTTGTATAAAACAAAGTTATGTAAATGGTTAGATTGAGTGAATACTGTATAGCTGTCCTGGTAATGAATGGTCCTCCACTGCAGGATTAATTCTAGCCTCCTGCCTAATACCAGGAAAAGATCCAACTCAGTGTTATTGAAAAAGTGCTTTCAGAACTTTCATAAATAGAAGGCTTTTCTTGCCATGTAATATGGAAACCATCTCTTTAAAAGGTTGAGTAAATATTCATGAGATCAGGTTCCAGATTTCATGATCTAGAGCACTGGTTCCTAAACTTGGTCCTGTGGGTGCAGGGTTTTGTTCTAACCAGATTCACAATCAGTGATAATATTTGATAATAATCAACCTTATTTAATTAGCTTGTTTTTTTTTCTTCTCTTATTTTGTATTCAGAAAAGCACAGCAATATGATTTTTACATTTATAAGACATTAGCCCTTTTTTTTGTGTAGTTTGCTCTCTTCATTGTCTCCTAATAATGACAATTAAAAACAAGCAGAACAGACACCCGGGCAAACAACACTGAATGGTGAAAGGCTGCAACTACTTCAGTGTCAGAGTGACTAATTAGTAAATGGATTAAATAAACTGAACACCCAGAAAAGCAGAATGAAAATCAAGATCAAAAAAACATGTAAATGTAAAAAAATATAAATATATAACTACATTATCACCATACAACTGTTCAGTGTATTTTAATAAGAATTTACCAAACTTAGTTTTGTTATTTCCACATTGATCCCAATACACAGAAACAGGTAAATAACAGCCTACTTAATTAGGCTGGGAGTCCAATAAAAATCAGATGGTGGTTGAAAAAAAAAAAACCCCTGCAGCCACAGGGGGTCTCCAGGATCAAGTTTGGGAACCACTGGTCTAGAGGTATTGAAATTTCATGCTATAAAAATGTAATTATTTTTCCTGTAACTTATTGTTGACTATGAAAGAAGTTGACACATAACACTTCTGTAATATTTGTGTGAAAAAAATTAGATTTGCAGCTTCTGAAGTTCAATTTTAAAACAATCACTACAAGTGATCAATTTTTGATTGATTATGAAGAAAAAAGAAAGAGAGAGAGAGAGAGAGAGAGAGAAAGATTAAATTGCAGGGTGTTAATCACATTTTACCCTATCCACTCTGCCTTAATATCTTGCATTTTGAGAAATGGTGTCATGGAGATACAAAACCGCTATTTTGTAACTGCAGACATCTTGTCCAAAAACCACAGTGGATGATTTTGCTCAGATGAGCTGTGGTGAACTGTATTTGAACTCAGAACTTTTCTTTTAACCTGCAAATCTGGAACTTTACTCACAGATGTTTCATGCGGAGAAACACTGTGAGTTTCTGTTTCAGGTCTTAGTTTATAATCCTTTGTAGTTTGTCTATATTTCTTTTCATTTTATCTCAGTGTATACCTCACATTGTAATCTTCGGTTAGAATGACAGGTGGGAGTATCTGTCTGAAAGGAACTGGGCTCCATATAGATAATCACTGTTGACAAGATAATGTGTTTTACACCTATATTTGTGACCAAGACAAGCTGCCTGTATGACTAGCTCTCCTTCTCTCTTGCACACAGATTATGAATAGGGGGGCTGAACGCACCCCAAGGAGACTGGGTCGCTCCACTGAAACCCCCTCTTAAACGGTGATTCAATGGGAAACAAATACAGTTTTTTACCGCCTCTTTGCTCAATCAGCTGCTGGGTTGCTGCTGTGCTGTGTGATTTGCATCTCACGTGTCGCTTCGAACATTTAAAAGCCTGTACTGCAGCTGTCCTTTTGTCTTACTGCCTTGTCTCTCTTCTCCCTCAGACATCCTCTGCTCCTGATGGGGCTATTGCTCCCGATGCATGCCCCTATGAAGAGGAAGATTTTCTATTCTTTTAATTGAGAGACGGAATTGTGCCCTCTGGGTACACATGAAGCTCGAATCACACCTGAAAGAGATTTATGATTGTTTGATGTGTTTGAATTAAGTTTCTGTCTCTAGAATTTCCTGTGTGTATCTGTGCAACTTTGTGACCCAAGCGTGACAAGATATTACCTTTGGTGCTGTTCTTCAGCTTCCAAATTCCTTACAGCTTTACATCCAGACTTTGTTATTATTAATTTTCCTTTAGTTCATTTATATTTTTTGCTGCTATTATTCTATTTTAACCAATATTGCTTTGCTTTAAACTTCAATACTTTGTGCATCTTGAGTGATTAAGGTAATAATGTAAATACAGGACACAAGGTGTGGGTAGATGGGCACTTCTTTCCCAATGAAATAGCAGCTGAGGAGAGACACTTTCAATAGTGAGCAGCACTGAAAAGAGTAATAGGACTGTTAGCAGGTGGCAATAATTAAGGTGTGTCACCCTACAGTATCAAAGGGAAAACCATCTGGTCTAGTAGAGTACCGAGAAGTGATATGCTGTGCAGGAGTCACTCATTATCAGTGCTTAGGTGGATAGTGAGTCTTTCTGAGTGAGAATGCTAAGCTTAAGCATGAGAGTTAAACAACAGAGTCAGCCAACCCATAACAAATCAGGTGCGCTCTGCTAACACCTCAGTAATACTTACTGTATTTAAAGATGTTATTATTAAAGTGGAAAGGCAAAAATGAATGTCACAAGAGCAGATTAAACCTAAGAAGCATGGGTTCGGGAGATTTCAAATTACCCATATTGAAAATATAACAATGAGTTATGTTTGCACAAAATCGTCTCTTTCTATGCTTACTTCATAGTTACACTGCTTTTATGGTAATGAAGTTCATTAAAAAAAATGAACCAAGTATTTCCCAAAACATAATTAAACATATTGTGAGTGGGGAATCACTTGTAGACAAGTATGTTCATTACTTTAATTCAGCGTGAAAGATGAAGATTTTACCAAGAATCTTTCTTTTAAGAAATACCATATGAAAGCATTACACAACTCGGTCGAACAGCTGTGAAAGCAGACAGGACTGTGACCTTTGTCTATTAAGGTCAGATTCTGACACCTAAAAGCCACACAGAAAAACAAAATCTCATTCCCTGAACTGTGGCAGCTTTTTAGATTTTCTGATCTAACAGTTTTTAGATTCCTTTTTGTGAGCACTATATTTTGATCTAGGGTGCATACATATCTGTCTTTAAAATTTCGGACCTGGCACCTGTAGTTCAAGTGTTTCAAGAGGGCTGTTCATCAAAACCTGTGTCAGGCTACCACTGCCAGCTCTATGCATGCCTCTTCCCTAACATTTTACTGAGTACTGCAGTGGAATCATAAGAAAAAGTACAAGGAATTACCTTCATAGCTCATTGCAAAAGCAATCATCAAATAAGTCATAAATATTTTGTGGTCTGATAGAATGGGCTTTCTCTCTGCAGCATAGATTTGGCATAATAAGTGATTCGTCTTTAATCCTGAATCTAAACAAAGCATGTTCTGCCACGTCAGTGCAAAGCATGAATCCAACATTCTTCTCATAACAGTTGTGGAGTTTCAGCCCTTGAACACAGACAAACAGACAACAGATGTCCAAAAACGCACATGTTTAATATTCCTTTTGGCTTTACAACACCACACAATGCACAGATCTGCTATAATTGCTCACAGTCCCTTCTTTCATTTACACTCTCTCTCAATTCTTCTGCCACCTCTACTCTTCTCCTTGCAAGCTCCATCCTCTTCCTCCTGACACTGGCCCCCTAATGGAGTGAGGCAGCCCCTTTTATACTGCCCCGGATGTGCTCCAGGTGCTCTGTGATGATCTTCCAGCAACATTTACTGGTGTGACGGAAGTGCTGCAGTCCAAGGCTCTGTAATACTCTGGGCACCCACTGGCGGTGACCACGGGCCCCAAAAGGGTTGAGCCTTCTAAGCTGTGATCCTGTGACCCCGACGCCATCTCATGGCTGAGGGGAGGTAATGTCCTGGTCCTTCCACTTTTCAGGCATCGCCAGTCGAATGCCACACAGTTAATAGGAGTACTAAAATAGATTAGATGCATTGTATGATAGGGGACAAAGTTAGGATTGGACATGCAACAACTGATACATTTTTCTAAACAGAAGTTGAGCCATAAAATATCCTGGTCATGTACACTGGTAATGACATTGACACTGGACTGCCACTAGCAAGGGTTGCTATTACCTTAAACATGAGTGCCTTGAAGAGCTAATGGGTGAAAGTGCCATCAAAGTAGTCAAAGGTATGACCCCTGGAGGGATTAGGAGCATGTACTGTACTTCCAGAACAGAAGAGAGCATTTGGTCTAATACTTTTTGGGGTTGTCTGGCCCTCTAATAAGCAAGAGGTAGCCACCAAGAGAAAGCACAACACCTGTTAGTTGTTTAAGGTGCTCTGAAAGTTGTAACAGTTAAAACCATAATGTTGAAGAAGGACAGTGAGGAAGGCCATTCTACACTCTATGTTAGCACCCTATGTCAGCAATACTGTATAGCTCCCTGCACCATAATATTATGGCCATCTGACCTGAGGTAGGAATTGCCCTTTAATTTGGTGCTGGCATTCAGGAATACAGGGGCATCTAAGACAACTAGAAGGAGTTCTAGCCAGATGATCCCAGGAGTTCAAGACATTATTCTTGATGCAAGAAGTAATGAAGTGGTCTTGGAGATGATAGTGTGGAGTGTGGAGTTGAAAGGAAGAGTTTGGCAAACACTCAGCTTTTCACAGTTAGAGTGACCAAGGTGAAAACAACAAAGGAAGGAGTGACTGACCTGTAAGATACTTGCAGGTGGGAAAGTGGATAACCCCTCACCCCTGGTTAGTAAGGCCTAGGGAGGCTGAGGGGTTTAAATTTCCTTGCGTTGTTGATTTGTACTTATAAATCTGACATAAACTAATTACACTACTCTTTTTAAGTGCATAGCCTTACATTTTTCAAAAAGCCAACACTGTCGTTCACATGCATATTGTCATTATGTTTGCAATACCATTCAAAGATTAGTGAAGTTAAAAAAACAAAAAGAATCTAGAAACACTGCAAATTAACTGATGGAGCTAAAGTCACAATTGAACAGAATGAAGCATGATTTTTTTTCTAGAGCTGATAGAGATGCTGTTTTGCAGAATGTGATAAGAAGAGAACAGGACGGTGCTTTTGAGCAAATAAAACTATCTAGTAACTTTTGTTTTTCTTTGTTGGTAGATATTTATTCAAGTCCACTATATACTGAGGCACTAATAATTTTATGCTTTGATGCTAATGGCTAGTCAACATTTTTAGCAGGTTTTAACTTTAACATTACTGAATACTGCTTTAATATGGAGCTCTGCTGCAATCTCGTTCACAACAACACCACCAAGGGCTGTATGTAGCATGTTCAACAGTAAGCAGTTAAAGTGACCTAATAATAGTAGCTCCTGAGGCCCATTAACTTCCAAGGCAAGGCTGGGTATACATAGCTAGTTTCATATAAATGTACTACAAAGGTCTCTTTTTTGCATATTTCAGCTTCCTTGGTTTTACTCTGGGTCCATGGATAGTACAAGAATTCTTTCTAGTCCCTTTATTATAAAGGAAAATCTTGAGACGAGATGAGACTATTGCCAAGACATTTTTTTCAGGTACCGCAAGATGAGACCAATGCCAAGAGATTTTTTCAAGCCCCGCCCTCTCCTTAACCATTTACTGTTAACAGCCTACGCCCACGGTCCTCTCACCTCTCATTCATGTGAATGCTTTTGTCAGACACAGTTCCTGCGCTCTTATAAATTTTTACATTTTTCTCACTTTAAGTTCCCAATAAAAGAAGACTTATCTTCTTGAAGAATTTCATCCCGAAAGGTTATCAACAGAAGAAATGAGTACACGGGCAATCCTAGCAAAAGAAACGATGAAGTCAAACTAATTAACTTGAATTGTCGATCGGTTACATGGCAAATTGGCTAAATGTGTATCAATAGACTATGCTGAAACAGTTGGTGGTGATTGTGCGGAAGATGAAAACATCAACATTACAATATCCCATAGAATATCTACAACCATTAACACTGTCCGGTCTTCCACCAGCCGAATTACTGTTAAAAGAAGGATGTATTGTAATGTTATTGCGTAATTTATGTATGAATGATGGGCTGTACAATAGGACAAGATTAGTTGTATTCCAAATTGGTCGAACAATTCTGACATGTAAAATTTTGACAGGCGACATGAAAGATTATGTAATACATTTTCCGCAGATAACATTAGAAACCAAAGGAAATCTTGATATGCCATTCATATTAAAACGTTTACAGTTTCCCGTTAGAATAGCTTTTGCTATGACAATTAACAAATCACCGGGACAAATATTCGAAAAAGTCGGTTTATTTATTAGAGAGAAAGAAATGATATTCACTCATGGGCAGTTATACGTTGTGTTGTCACGATGTAACTTCAAACACGGAATCAAAATTAAAAGCAATATTCACGAAAAGTTAATTCCAAATATTGTTTTTACTGAAGTTTTACAGTAAAAGTGTAAGTTTAAAAAGTATTTGCGTGTTAATTTCATAGCCAAACGAAATGAAAACGTATAATGCAACGAATACCTCTAACACAACATGAAACATAATTTTCTTTCAATTTATTACATTTTACTATGGTTAATTACTCCCTGTAATATAAAATAGTTAGGTCTATTGTGCATATGTAACAATTATCATGAAAATAACAATCTGTTTAAATTGTACATCCACTTCCCCATACGCGAGTGGCAGAGCCGCAAACTGGCTAGCTAGTAGCGCCCGCACGGGGGTTGGCGAGCGAAGCAAGCAGGAAGAAGAGCCCCCTAGTGTTTACAAAAATAAAACTATATAGCTAATATTATACTTACTTAGGTAGCTACTGAATAATTATGCCTTATTTATGGACACTTAAAGCATGACTGGAAAAGTAATAATTAAATGTATGGAAAAATGTGACAAGAGAACAAGAGGCACAGGACTATAGAATATGGATTTCACAGTAAAAAATAATCTTGGATAAAATACACAGTCATACATTTAATTCAATTACTCACTTTCTTAATCTCAACAGTGTTGTCCATAAAATTTTGTCCAGGTTTTAATGCTCACTGAGATGCCAGGCTATGCTATCACAGGACACAACTTTTTACCAGTGTTGTGGGTAATGTGTTAAAAGTAAAGTGTGCTGTGTAGTCAGATTACATTTTAAAGTAATTAGTAATCTAAAGTAATACTTATGTTACTGAAGTAGAAAACAAAATAAGAAATAGGTATGCATTACTACATTACTATGGAAACTTATTTCTGCCATTCTGAAACAAAAATAAAATATTAAGTTAATTTGTAGAAGTGTTGCTTTTTTTGCAAATAAATTGCCTGCTGCTGGTCATCTGGTGACAGCTGAGGAAGAGGCTAAGCATGTGTGTAGCGTGCAATCAAGTGAAAAGAAATGAACAAAAGTTACAAGTACACATTTATTGTGCATGTGCTGAGGGGTAAGTTTATCCCACCCAGTTTAGGGTCACAAGGAAACAGAGATAATCGTAGCACCACTGAGTGTAAGGCAAAAAGCAAATGTGGTGGATAGCACACCAGTCATTTGAGGGGCTCAGTCACAAACACAACCAGAAAAGATTGTGTTGTGTTCGATCCAGTAACAGGAACCTAAAAATAAATGATCAATTTAGTTTTAATTCAGCTATTTGATATGGATGTTGATGGCACAGTGGCGCAGTGGGTAGTGCTGCTGCCTCGCAGTTGGGAGACCTGGGGACCTGGGTTCGCTTCCCGGGTCCTCCCTGCGTGGAGTTTGCATGTTCTCCCCGTGTCTGCGTGGGTTTCCTCCGGACGCTCCGGTTTCCTCCCACAGTCCAAAGACATGCAGGTTAGGTGGATTGGCGATTCTAAATTGGCCCTAGTGTGTGCTTGGTGTGTGGGTGTGTTTGTGTGTGTCCTGCGGTGGGTTGGCACCCTGCCCGGGATTGGTTCCTGCCTTGTGCCCTGTGTTGGCTGGGATTGGCTCCAGCAGACCCCCGTGACCCTGTGTTCGGATTCAGCGGGTTGGAAAATGGATGGATGGATTGATATGGATGTTTTAACACTGGATGGCACAGCAGCCAGTGTTCATAACATGACTCTTTGAGGGCTCTGGGTGGGACTGGAGAAAGGGGATGGATGTCATTTACTTCACAGCATATGAAGAACTAAGTGTACTTGAAAAACTCAAGAAAACTATCAAAAGTGAATATGTTTCTGGTCAGTTTCATGAAGGTTTAAGATATAGTAACAAATGCTGGCCAAAGAAATGTGCAATTTTTCATACAAAAAAAGAAAAATTAACACAAAAGTAACACACTGTTTGTACCACATTATACTTTATCATAGGTAAATATATCACATATTTGGTTACTTTCTTTGATAAGTAGTGAATAGTATAACTAAGTTCTATTTAAAAGTAACATTCCACAACACTGTGTTTCAGTGCTACAGTGTCAGTTTAGAGCTGTTAATCAACCTAACATCGATACTGTGTTGGAGGAAACCACAGATCCCATGGGAAAGTCAGCTTTACACCAGGAAAACGTGGAACTTCCACACAGACAGTGCCAGGGTGGAAATGTGAACCCAGGACTCTGGAGCGTTTCATCAGTCATAGTACCAACATAATTCGAGAAATGTAGAAAAGAAAACATGGAAGTGGGGTTTAAGTGAATTCTAGCAAAGATAACAGCATACAGATTTAGCACATGTAGAGGATGTTGGTCTTGGTTAAGCCTCTAGTTTTGTGAGGAAGATAAATGTACAAGACAGTGACAGAAAAAGTAATGCTGAGCTGTAAATATGCTCCTTATTCATTTTGAGACACAACAAATAGCCTGAACCAGTAAAATGAAGCTCAAGCAATAAAAGAAAGAAAGATAATAACAGCAGCTTTCTACGGCTTTCACATTAAATTTTGGTGTGTTTGAACATCTGAAAGAGGAGCATTATGGTCAATTTGTACTTTAAGTGAAACCTGATAAAATAATCCCTTAGACGGTTAACTTTTAAGTCAGTAAGAACACAGCAAAGGCCAATGTAACCACGACAACATATAAAAGAAAATAAAAACAATGAGTGCTAACATTTGATCCAAGTAATAAGCACTTTAAGTAAAGGAGAGTAAACAGACATTATGAAGGCTTTCTTGACTTACAATGAAAAGAAAAGAACATCTATGGTTGTATAGAAAAGAAGTTGTATAGTTAGATTAGAAGTACAGTGGAACCTCTAGATACGAGTTTAATTCGTTCCAGAACTGAGCTTGTATAGCGAATTTCTCGTATCTAGAACAAACTTCCCCATTGAAAATAATGGAAATCCAGTTAATCCGTTCTGCACCCCAAATATATTAACATAAAAATCAATTTTCCTAACAAATAACACTGATAAATTATATATACTGTAGTCTACCTTTAATAAATAACACTGGTAAATAATATAACTGATTATTAAAAGAATTAAAACAGGTGTCCAAAGTGCAGTAGAGCATTCAATAAATCTTTAAATAAATAATCCTTAAAACAGTTGTGAAGTGGAGGTTTAAAATACACAAGAATAACAATCCTTTAACACGAGGTTAAAACGTCAACAAGAAGCAGTCTTTAAAAACAGATGACAATCCCCGGTGCTTCTTCTCTGTTAGTGTCTCACCTGCTTCTCCCATGCGGGCTCTGCAACAGGCGAGACACTCTTAATGCAGCTGACCTTCTCTACACCGTCCTGCTTCAGCTGTTTGGCTCGCCTGTTCAGCTACACGCGAGCCTGCGCGAGCCTGCACTTGCCTGCCTGTCTGCCTGTCTGCCTTCTCTCTCTCTCTCTCTCTCTGTCTCTCTCTCTTTCTTTTCTTTTACTTTTTCTCCCCCTTAACCGGCTCGCGCTTCTCTATATATGCGGGGAGGACATGGCAGCTGCAGCCCATCAGCCACAGGAACAATCATGGATGTGGGCAGTTTCCCACCTGTGCACTTAAGTGAGAAACGCAGACACCGCAGATAGCGGCTCGCAACTGCTACCACGCCCCCTTGCTAAGCCGCGAGCTATACCCACAGCCTGGCTCGTGGCTCGTTACGCGAACCAATGCTCGTATTTAGAGCTGAATTTTTCGCTCATACTTTCCTCGTATTTTGAATTTCTCGTATACAGAGGTGCTCGTATCTCGAGGTTCCACTATAAAATGGAAGGCTCTGACAGTGCTGTACCAGTTGCATTCATAGCAGCCTTAAAATAAGCAAAGCATCTGAGCTGTTACAAAGAAATTCAAGAAAATTAAACACAAATTCTATCCTCAGTGTGGCTGTGTGCACATGTAAACCTTGTGTTGAGCTGAAGTCATGTTCAAAGTGGTTAATAGTCTTGTGCCAAGGGCTGCCAGGTTAGGCTTCATCTTCCCTCAATAATGAATTAGATAAAGAGAGTTGAAAATGAATGAATTACTGCAAGTAATTAAGTACATTATTCTCTACACATACGAAATACCTTAATATACAGTATATATATATATATATATATATATATATATATATATATATATATATATATATATATATATATAATCCTAAGCCTAAAGGTGCAACGATTTTGTGAAACGATTTTATGTCACGTTTTTCTGTCACGTTTCTGTCACGCTTTAAATCTGGCTTATTTTAAAACCTACATATATATGTTTTGTATCAGTCTTTTCAGAATTTATCAAACTTTAATGTGATCTTGTTAGATTTTCAGATTCTTATTCTGTTTTTTAAAAAAATATCAAGAACTCACGTCCTGCAAGATGAGACTTTGTGCCAACAGATTTAACTGCGCTAAAGACAAAGAGTAGATGATAAAGACAGCTGCTGTACAGGCTTTTAAAAGTTCAAAGTGCCACGCGAGATGCAGATATATATATATTGTGAGGGATGGCCGGCAGCTCAACCCAGACGAAACCCCCAGGACGCTAGTTGGCGACTTCCCTGCAGCTTAGTGGTGCCCCAGATTCCCGCAGATGGAGTTTGGCTTCACAGCTCTGCTGGGTACCGTGGGTGCCGCCAGGGTGCGCTGCAGGGAGACAAGGGGATTTCGGTTTCCAATATAGCCCATTTTCCATCTGACCCGGAAGTGCTGACAAGTCATGTGAACAGAAGAAGAGAAGCACTTCCGGGTCAAAGAATATAAAAAGGACTGGTGGATACCCAGTAAGCGAGACTGAGTTGGGAGGGAGTGTGACAGAGCTACTGGGAGGAGAGGAGGAGAACTATTTATTCATTGTGTGCTTATTGTGGCTGTGGTGCTTTAGAGGCACTGATTTAGGAAGAAAATTAAAACACTTCTTGGTGCTTTTAAACCTGTGTCTGCATCTGTCTGTTGGGTTTCATGGGGCAACAGCGCCCTCAAGCGTTCATTCTCTTACAATATATATACATATATATATATATATATATATATATACATATTAATAAAAGGCAAAGCCCTCACTGACTCACTGACTGACTGACTGACTGACTGACTCACTCACTCATCACTAATTCTCGAACTTCCCGTGTAGGTGGAAGGCTGAAATTTGGCAGGCTCATTCCTTACAGCTTACTTACAAAAGTTAGGCAGGTTTCATTTCGAAATTCTACGCGTAATGGTTATAACTGGAATATATTTTTTGTCCATATACTGTAATGGAGGAGGCGGAGTCACGTATCGCGTCATCACGCCTCCTACGTAATCACGTGAACTAAAAACAAGGAAGAGATTTACAGCACGAGTCAAACGCGGGAACGAAGGTAAATGACGTTAATTTTTGACTGTCTTTTAATACTGTGTAAGCATACATATTAACACGTGCAATTAAATGTGTGCATTTACGGGGTGATTTCTCAGGCTTAAAAGCTCGCCTTTTATCAAACGCGGGAACAAAGGTAACTAACGTTGTTCACTGTCTTTTAATACTGTGTAACCATACATATTAACACATGTGCAATTAAACGTGTGCATTTACGGGGTGATTTCTCAGGCTTAAAAGCTCGCCTTTTACTAAAAAGGTAAATGCAAAACTATTTTCAATCAGTTTATTGAAACGCTCCCGTTAAGGATTGCAATAACATATTCGCGAGATAAAAGAATGAAGTAGGGGGAAATGACGGAAGAGCCGCAAACAGCGAAGAGCAAAAAATTCATTAAACAATTGAGAAGGGAGCGAGTGAAGCATACAAGCATGTTCATAAGGGAAACAAAGCACGGTGTAAAGCGTAAGTTTAAATTAAGTTTATAGAAACGCTCCCGCTGCGGATTGCAATAACATATTCGCGAGATAAAAGTTTAATGAGAAGACACGAGGTATAAACGAACCACACGCCGTGGCGCAACGTTAGGGGCAACAGTTTCAACCATTCTATGATCTGCTTCTCGCAACTGAAAGACGGCACATGGCGGATGTTAGCCGACTTGCTGACCGCAACGTTAGGGGCTTCAACTCTGGCGCTGACGATAGAGATTCGATTCACGAGAGGTGATGCAGTGAGTGTGTATGCCTGATGAGCCCAGAATTAGGGAGAAACACATGTCGCATACTCTTTGCATTATTTGAAAGTAAACTATTAAAACCATTCTATGATCAGCTTCTGGAAACAGAAAGAGGGCACGTGGCGGATGTAAGGCGACTTCCTGACCAACCAAAAGCGTTACCTGGCAGGTAACCACCCATACAGTCAGATTGTGATTCAGAAAACGAATGCCATGAATGTAATTACCACGATCTACATACTGTCAAATAAACTAAACACACGCCGTAGCGCGACAGCTGTGAAAAGCGAGGTTCACAAAAAAAACAGATCCTTAACAAATTGTTATTGGTATATTTTCGATCCGTTTAAAAAGGTTTTCTTTTCTTATTAAAAAATTAAAAGCCGTACTTCGCCGCAACGAACCGCAAGAATTTGGCTATATATATCTGCTTCTCGCAATTAAAAGAGGGCACGTGGCGGATTTTAGACGACTTCATGACCAAACTTAAGTGTTACCTGCCATGTAGGGTTACC